>NC_047506.1:37741325-37920412 GCF_902827115.2 Pseudochaenichthys georgianus
CTGCACTCCCCTGGCAGAATCCACCATCTGCAACACACCGGCACCGCTCGGAGAGAGGCCAAGCACACTCAGCACTCGAAGGCCTCCGGCCAGGGTCGGCGTCATGGGGGGTCATTCGCGGGCCATGCCCCCCCAAATGAGTCACTGTGCCCCCCCCAACGCAGGGTGGGCAAGCCTTGCCACTTTTTTTCTTTTTTTTAATCATATAAGTGAAAACGTTTCCACTAAAGGTTTTTTGTGTGAAATACATCAGAAATAAAGAATACAAATATAAAACACAGCCTGAGGTGTGCTTACTGCTGCTCTCTGATTGGTGTGTTGCTTGACCAATGACCCCCGACTTTTGTTTTGTTACCATTACGTGGCTGTGTGTTTAGATGAAAGCCTGTGGCAATCTGTTCATCTGTTACACTGATTATACAGTAAAGCCATCACAAATAATATGACATACAGTACAGTACAAGTAGCCTACTTCTGGGTCTCTGTGTTTCATTCAAGCTCGGCTCTGTGTGTGTGTGGCACGATCGCATTTTGTGAGTGCACGAGCGGTAACGTGGAATGTTGTTGTTAGCATCTGGTTAGCTAGCTATGCTAACGGATATAAAGAGCTGTTTCTACACCAAGGTGGAGGAGAGTCCTCTCCTGTCAGACTGAGAGGATCGTATAACCTCAGCTCAGTGAGGTAAGGACTCTCTCAGTGTTTAGATAGTTCACTTTAGTGTAAGTTATTTCAGTGGGTCTCAAACGGTTTGGTCACCATTTATGTAAACAAGTATTTGCGAGGAACACATGTATATGATCATTAGTCTATAGTTATTAAAAAAATAAGAGAATAAATAAAAAAACGGGTATGAAATACTATAGGACAGTAACACAAGAATACAGTTTAAAAGGGGAGTGATTAGTAAAATATCCATAAAGAAAAAGTAAATCTATGTACAGTTCTGTTTCATATGGATGCTGAGAGATGTAGGCTATCCATAGATCTCTTCATTTTGCTCTCAAAGTGCACCAGATTGATGCATTTAACATCAATATTTTAAAAATAATCTTCCCGGGGGAGCATGCCCCCAGACCCTCCTAGAGGAGTTTAGGTCCACCCCCACCTAAAACATGTTCACCTGGATAGGATACTAAATACATTTTCACACTTTTTATATGGTGGCCTATGTCCATATGTTTCTGTTTTGGTGGTCGTGCCACAACCGTGCATGTATGCACAGGTCATAGGTGCGTTAGAAAATAGCACTACACCCCTGCAATGTGCGTGAAAGACAACAGACTTTACAGCATGTTTTTCGAAATTGAAGTTGCGTTGGTGTTTGTGTGTTGGTTGTTGACGGCAGTGTGTGCCCCCCCTTGGTAAATGATTTCCCCCCCATTTGATTTGTTCTAGAGCCGACCCTGCCTCCGGCGAAGTGCAGGCTGATGATACTAAATGAGATACTGTCTACCGATGTTCATTGTTCAAGATTGAAATGTAAATGTGCAAGCCGTTTTTCGCCCCTCTATTCACATGTAGCCTTTCATAAGTGATGGTTTCTTCATTCTCGAACTGTTGTGGAGCAGAACTATACAGTTGCAGGATTAGTCTCAAGTACCTCAATATAATTATAGTATGTCTCCACTTTATGTGCTCATTTCATCATTCATTATGTATGTATTTTTTATCTGCATTATTTTATCCCACTTTATGCTTTGCTCTTGCTGCTTGTTTTACACTGATTTTATATCTTATTTCTTACTGATGTAAAGCACTTTGAACTGCAATCCCCTGTATGAAAGGTGCTATACAAATAAAGTTATTCAGATGGGTGTTTCTGCCCCTCTGTTCATTCTCCCATTATCCTCCTCAATCTGCCTAGAAGTATTTTAATGTTTAATGTTTAATGTATTTTAATGTTGTAGCTGTTACTATAACCAATACTAATGCTAGGGCTGCAACTGACAGTTATGTAAGCACACTGTTATTGTTTCTTATCGCTGTGTGATTGAAAGAACACAAAATAGCAGGATAGGCAATGCAAAACTTTATTTCGTACCTTCATACACACATAACACACC
Source organism: Pseudochaenichthys georgianus (assembly GCF_902827115.2). Lineage (NCBI taxonomy): Eukaryota > Metazoa > Chordata > Actinopteri > Perciformes > Channichthyidae > Pseudochaenichthys > Pseudochaenichthys georgianus. Next base: position 37,743,390 of record NC_047506.1, read on the forward strand.
ATTAGAATGAGCTTTTATCAACGATGATAGCCTGTCAACATGACAGGAAAATCCGCATGACATTAATACAGAGCGGGCAGAACCCAAATCTAGCTCCAGTGCCGCACGAAACATGTTTTCGATAGACGAGAGTGAAAATATCACGGTCTGTTCGTCTTCTCTGTCTTCCGGTTGTTGCCTCTTTTGAATGACGAATACACACTACCACCTCCTGCTGGTAAGGAGAATTATTGCCACTCACGCACTGAAGTCTTTGCGGTGTGTTCACGTGCGACACATGGCCAAGACGCAGGAGAACACGGCGACTCAATAGCCGGCGTCGGCGAGTCCTCTGGTGACTGCTTGGTGTGTCAGGGCCTTAATAACAGGGGGAAATAGTTACCCTGCACTAAACAATCACAATATTTTTTGTTAATTATTGAGCTTCTCCAATTATTTAATTGTTGCACCAAGCCTCACCTCCATCCTGCTAGTTGTGGTGCTAAGCTCATTGGATACAGCCTCCATAGTTGATTGATGGATACTAGAGGGGTATACATCTTATTATCTCTTCCAAGAAGCAAATAAGTGTATTTATGCTGAACTATCAATTATAAAATAACTACTAAAAGAATAAAAATATACAATTATAGTTGTAAAAGTGTTACCTGAGCTTCAAGGCAGTAGGTATACCTAGTGTCAAATTGCTAACCAGTATCAGTTAATCTTTAAATGTTGATTTCGACCCCACCTAACAAAAAAATGTTTTCCTTGCAGAAGCCCTTGATTGTCACTGATGAATGCCTTAATATTTCATCACCCCAGCTTTCACAGACAGACTACATCTCAGCTTTTAGTCTTCTGTCAGACCCGTCAAAGCTTTTACCGTTGTCCCCATTCCTGTATAACAGGAACTTCATTTTGGACTTAATAGGCACTTTCACACCAAGTACTTTCCCAGGAATAGTTCCCGGAACTTAGTTCCCCGGAACTCTTTAGTTCCGGAACTATCTAGTAGATCGCGTTCACACCGGAATAAGTCCCCGAGGGAGGATTACACAAATGAAGCCGCTGATGTCACTTCTTCTTCTGCTTTGGGTTTACTGGCAGGCCGCAAACAACTTCATGGCGTATACTGCCACCCGAAGTCCCAGGTAAAGCGCCGACACCTCCTCATCACACCACCGTTCCCAGGGCCGTATCTAGGATTTCGTAAATACCGAGGCTAAAATGATCACAAAACATTGTCAACATTAATTTTCCAATGTTTAATTCCATTGTTCAAGTAAACACAATTATTTAAGAAACTATTTAAATCAATATTGTATGTTGCTGTGTACATGTGTTTGTTTGTGTGTGTTTTTGTGTTTTGCGTGTGTCTGCGTTAATTTTCTCATGGTGAGGGCAGTGGCATCATGTTTTGGGTTCAATTAAGATTTCTTGAAGTGCCACATTTTTAAGCATTATCACGCTATTTCTATCAAATGCCAAAACTGGAAGTGTGAGGTAGATGGAGAGGATACAGTGGATGTTGGGGTAGTATTGAACATTTATCATATTCAATGTGTCTTTTGCCGTCAATACCAGGAGTGTTGGAGGTTGGTTCTTTACCTTCCATCTGTGAATCTCCTGGTCAATGGCTGAGGTAGGTCTTCTCTGTACCATGACACCATCATTTCTTGCTTGTCTTTTGTGAGTCTGGACAAAGCTGACAGAATTAGGTGTGTAGCAAGCATGGCTGGCTCAGAGTTTTCCACAAACCTGGTGTTCAGTTGGCTTGTCACATGGTCAATAAAAGGGTAGAACAGTATTTGTATGCGGTCAAGGTCAATATTAGGTTTATATCTGTAACTCTTTAGTCAACGGTTGGATGTAGCCTAGAATTTTGTTAGTTGTGACAATTGTGTCAAAGGACTCCATACTATGTTGTAGGTTGCTAGCCTTGTTTGAGTTTGATGATGTTCTTAATTCCAAATCTGTGAGTGCAGAGTGGGCTGATTTGAAGTGATCCAGGAAAGCACCCACCGTCTTCCCTCTGGAGCCCCAGCGTGTGTCCGACATGAGTGATATACCTCCTGTTTCCCTTTTGACACTTGAGTGTTTCCATGCTTCCTTTTGGTTCTTCTTGTGTTTTCTGACAGCAGATGCTGAGAAAAACTGCTATATTCTCAATGGTAGCCATGGTGTTCCTAATAAGGGGGATGTCAGAACATCCATGGACTACCACAAGATTGAGTGCATGGCTTCGACAATGTGTGAAAAGGGCCCGGGGTTGAAGCTCTTTCATGCGTTGCTGTACTCCACTCACATGCCCACTCATTGCGCTGGCGCCATCATAACCCTGTCCCCTGAGATAGTCAATCTCGAGACCCCACTTCTCCAACTGAGAGAGAATTGCTTCTGTAATTGAAGCAGCATCTTGTTTGACAAGAGGACAGAAACCCAAGAACTCCTCACATATTTCGGCTCCATTAACATGGTTAATGTAGCGAATGCAGATAGACAGCTGTTCTATCCCGCTCACATCCATTGATTCATCTGAAAGGACTGTGAAAAACCTGGCTTTTTGAATTTCTTTTACTATGTCCTCCCGAATCTCAGATTCACAACATATAATTAATTCATTCTGAATCCCTGGACAAATGTATTTGGCATTTTTTGATGCTGTCTCAAGGTGATGTTTCAGTGTGGGATCAAATGCAGACTTCCAGGTGAGGAAATGATTAAAGTTGCCATCTTCACCTTCTCCTGTCCAGTTACCGCGCAGTGCTATGTTCCTCTTTGACAGATTAATGACAACATCAATAATGGAAAGTAGAGCTTTGCGATTCATTCCAACCTTCTCTGCACATGCATCACTCAGAACAGAATGAATGCTTTTCTGTTGCCCTTGGGCTACTGACAGAACATTTTCAGCCAGCTCCGAGGCATGTAGGTGTGCTGGACTACAACTGTGGTTAGAAATGATGCCCCGCTTCTCTCCAATGGCATTTTTCCAGTCTCGAAATCCGTCATTTATGAAGATTGTGTTTTTTTACTAAATGACATACAAATTGAAGAATAGGTGGAATCTTCTGAAACAGAATATCTTAGCCAAGGATATTTCTCCTCCCACTAATTGCTTTTCACCAAACTTTGTTTTGGGGTAATTATGTTCATGTTTGAACCACTTCTTTTTGAGAAGGCAGTACTTTTCTTCATCAGTTAGTGCTTTATTTTTATACTTGGCTGGATCAAATTCATATAGAATTGTCTCTCTTTGACCGTTATCATCTCTCTCTCATCTATTCCTGCCACTTCTCTTCCGGCCTGGTCTACTCTAGTATTGGTATTTGGTCTCTCTTGTCCCCTTGTGTCTCCTGTGCTATTTCCCTCAGTCTCCATTTCCATGTCTCTCTCCTTTCCATAACCTGCAGCCTCTCTTCCATTTCTCTCTCCGTCCTCTACTCTTTCTCTTTGTTCAATCTCTCCCTCGTTATTAAATGTTTGCTCCTCCTCACTTGTCGCTCTTGCCAGTGAATTAAAAGCAATTCAGCAATTTAGTTCATTTCACTTGTGTGAGGGATTCATTTTGTCTTTACTCCTAAGTGTCAAAGAATAATTCTCCTTACTCCTAAGATATTTAACCTTTCGGCCTGTTGACGTTTTACGACCAAGCCGAAGTCTGTTATCTGTCTTAAGGAATGGGAACGGTCAGCTGTGGCTGACCTTACCAGTTTTATGACCGGTCAACTCTCGGTCATAGGAGCCATAGAGTCAGATAATGTGATTCAGTGCCCCCCAGGTGTTCACAGATGATTTCCCCAATATGGGGGTTGACTCTGAGTGAAGCTAATTAAAGGTCTGCCAAGATGAGAAGAGATTCAGAATTGACATGGCAACCCACCGGAGCAGTCAGAACCTTTGACTGTGTGACTTGTGATGTGAATTTCTCCGGCCGATGCTGGTAATAAACGCCAGTGTTTGACATCAGAACTCCTGCTCGTCCCGTGTCTCTCTGAGTCCTGACTCTCCATTGCTACAAAAGTTTCCCTTACAAATTGGCGTTGTCGGCAGGATACCAATACATCTTCAGAGACTGGTAAGTGTAATTTCAAATCCATATTTGGACATTGCCTTACCAGAATCTGTGATTGACGGTATCCTAAAATTACCTGTGAAACTGAGCGGTTGTGTTTCATTTTTGGTTGATGAACATTTGGCTGATTGCCTTTGTGCATGCTGCTTGGGACGAAATTACCATACAAGCATGCACAGCTTATGTTCAGAGTAACCTTAAAGAAATACATCAGTAAAGTGGAGCGTCTGTATGAAAGCAATGTAAAGATTTGTATTGAACGAATCGCTGAATTCTGGGGGTTTTCAGCGGCCAAACACAGCAGTTAAAAATAAGCAGCCAGAGATATTCCCCCTATCGCCTCTGTGAGCGGCACGGCTCCAGCAGCAGCCATGTGTGTGTGTGTGTGTGTGTAAACATTCCCCCTGTCTGGGTGGCTGCAGCCGTGCAGCTGAGAGGAAGAAAGTCACAGTTTCTGTCTATATCTTAACTCACACCACCGCCATCCCTATTAAAAACGGGATGGTCTAAAAGCACTCGTTGTTTGTGACAGTCTTCTGCATTGCTGGTAAGACCGGGGCAGCGCGAGGTGCGTGCATCACCCGATGCACCACAGCTCTCTACTCTGCTGGAGGAACATTTCCTACGTTGCTTAGGAGTGTTGCCTACGTTGCTGGATTCAGCTGGTGACGGTCCGGGGTGCATACATAAAAATTATAGGCTAATTTATCACAGGTGGGCAGTGGCAAGCAGGTGTGGAACAGAAGCTGTGTTGCACCGTTGTTATGAACTCGATGGTGGGTGTATAGGCTGGTCGTGTAGGACTACAGTTAACTGGGCTGTTTTTGGAGAGAAAGGGTAGAGAGAAAAAAAAGTCTATGTTCTCCTGGTCGGGGGATCATAGCGCCACTAACTAGTGGTGACGCAAGAGGATAAGCTAGTTATCGCTTTTGGAAGGTCTTCAGGCACGATCTTAGCACTTGTACAAGGGTGGATGCGCGAGAAGGTGCTCCATTTCTATAATTCCCTACCCCCTCTGAAAACCTCCTAATTCGGACTAAATTGAGCTGAATGAACTTTGCTGTCACGCTGGTGTTTATTACGAGTTCATGTTTGTTTGTCTAATTGTTTCTATATTGGTTTGCCTACCCGCCGTCTTGTGTATGCTTTGTAACAACTAATAATGAATCAGTCCATAGCCAAGGTAAAATGAACTAAACTTTAGTTATCTCACCAAAAGTAAATGACTTGAGAAAAATAAATAATGTAAAGATGTAAAGCAAAATTATACATTGTAGTATAAATGTGCTGCAAAAGGAAAATAAATAGCAAAAGTGTGTTTTTATGTCCTGCAACTGTCTTACTCCCGGGACCCTCAGAGGCATCACTGCTGGTCATAAATACTGGCCTGAGGAAATCGGGGTTGCAAAAAAATCGGTCTGCTCAAATAGGTCAATGTTGTATTATTTGTTTCATTTATTCTTATTCTATGTATTGTATGGTAATAATGAATACAAAAAAACGTAATGTATTGAACACATTCCGAAACAAAGCAGATAAGACAGAACTAGACTCAGACATGATACTCATTGGGATTGAAACCTTTTGCGCTGTTGCTGCAAAATGAAAACTTTGTTGATTGTCTGTTCCAACTGGCCACTGGAATCAGATAATTGATATAAGTTGTAGTTCAATTACAGTTTTAAATATAGTTTAACATTCTTTATTAAACTGTTTCAAATTATTTCTAGTACAATTGGTCTACAGACATTACTACAATTGTAATAGTTGTTAAACTACTGAGCTTATGAACAATAGAGTAAAGGTCGCTGGTTAAGCCAGGATCAATATATTTGTTGAGGTTTTTATTGTGTACATAATAAATGTGTTTAAATAAATTGAGCAATTTTTAAAGGAGTATAATGTTGCAATCTCACAGTTAATAATAACATAAACGCTAAAGAGTCACATCTAATAGAAATATATATAAAAGCATTATTTTAATTGTGTAGCAGTCAGTTTATAATTTTGGCAGCACTATTGAGCATTTTGAAAATATATTTCCATGCCTCTGCAAGGCTTAGTCTTTCTATCTGTATAGCCACTGATGTTAAGTAACTAAGTTCATAAACTCAACAAGTACTATACTTGGGCACCATTTTGAGATACTTGTACTTTATTTAAGTATTTAAATTAGGGCTGTCAAACGATTAAAACATTTAATCAGATTAATCACAGCTTAAAAATTAATTAATCATGATTAATCACCATTCGAACTATGTCCAAAATATGCCATTTATTTATGTATATTGTTGTGGGAATGGAAAGATAAATGAAAGCAGGCGGATATATCCATTTAACACAGTATCTATGTTTATTAGAACACTTTTCTGCATGTCAAAATGAAAGACAACCCACACACCTATCAATCATCAAACCGTGGGGTCTTAATTCATTACGTGTTGATTTCTATCAACGGGGGAGTACTTCAGGAAAGTCGACAGAGGGGGGGGGGGGGGCTCGTGGAGTACTTCGTGACCACAGAGTGTGAACGTTGTGATCAGCTGTTTTAGCGCAGTTCTCCAGTGATGGGGGGAGTCTCCCTCCGCAGCCGGTTGGCATAGTTTTGGCACAGTTCCGTTGTACAGACCGACGTTAACAGCAGCCCTGTCTGTGCACACGGAGACCGACTCTGTCGTCCGGTGATCTAACCGCCTTCTGGAAAAGCTTCACAAGTACGTCGGTACGCAAATGCGCTTTGTGACACAAGTGACGGTACGCATTTCAGATTACGCACATACCCTGCGTACCAGTTATGTGCACCCCTGTACCAGAGCCATATTATTACTATTATATGGCTCTGCCCTGTACTACAGCAAGAGTATTCTCCGTCGGGACTTCCTGCAACAACACCACGCCGTTATCAAAGATGTTCTATTGAGAAGACGATCACTACGTGACAAAAGTTTTCAAAACCGTGGCTACTGAAATCAATCTTACTAACTGCTGTCTGTGCAATTTACTCCGCGCGAGTTGGCAGACTTTATTTTGCTTACTTTAACATCATTTTTCATGGTGGGGCTAAGCCATTTCTTGGTATGGGTGTAGCCTACCCCAGCCATACCCTGGCGCTGCCACTGGTGGCACTATGGGGCGGGCCATTCTGCACATGCGTTAAATGCGTTAAATATTTTAACGCAATTAATTCAAAAAATTAATTACCGCCGTTAACGCGATAATTTTGACAGCACTAATTTAAATACTTTGCTACTTTGTTCTTCTACTCCACTACAGTTCAGAGGTACATGGTGTACTTCTACTTCACTACATGTATTTAATACCTTTTAGTTACTTTACAGATCTGGATGAATGATGTGAAATATAATCAAGTGTTAAATCACACTTTAGTTCCACCTGGAGTAAATCCACAAGCTACCCTGCAGTATACAAAGTCATTCGAACTAGCTGCACCTTTACCAGCTTTGAGAACACTCTCATGATCCATCATTATAAAACACATCATATATATTATTCTGAAATGGACCAATCTGCACAACGACTACCTTTACTGTCGCTATTTCCACTATATTTTGATGAGAATACTTTTATACTTTTACTTGAGTAACATTTTGAATGCAGTACTTTTACTGTAACATAGTATTCCTACACTCTGGTACTTCTACTTTTACTCAAGAACAAGATCTGAGTACTGAAGCTAACGTTAGTCAGAAACATTTTTCAGTGCACATCACGCTCTGCCGCTCCGACAGGGAGCTCTGCTCTGAACACCTGAACGCCCCGTTCTAACAGCTGTTCACCAGCAGTCCGGTCTGTGCCACAGTCACTCCGGACCACACAGTTAATATTAACGAACGCATCCGTAGGTAATATAGCTGCTGAAGCTAGACAATCTTAGCGGAAAAGCAGAGCCTTATTATACATCCAAAAGCAGAGCCAACGGGCAGGAAGACTCGAGCATTCATTATAATATAAAAAAAGAACACCATGCGTGTCATGATGGCACATAACAGCTCGCGGCTGCAGATTACTCCGGTTCCCAGACCCCCCCCCCATACCCCAATACTATTTTTATTGCAGATCTACATGAATCACATAAACGACCTATTTTGGATTCAAAACGGCGAATTTCGCCAAAAGGTGACAAGTTTGCATCCCTGCTTGTTATCCTTTTCATCACAGAGCTGGGAAAATGGTGTATTGATTACTGATCCGTGCATGTCCAATTTTAACTGACTTTAGTTCTAATGTTAATGTTAATTTGATTTCAACCCATAAGTAATTATTTAAATTAACTCTACATTTCACATGATGGATTAGTGTTCCACATTTTCCCACTAATTTGTTTTATGATTAGGCCAATGGTAAAGAGAGACATTGATGACCCTGTGTCCCTTTTGTTAGTACGTGGTTCCATTTTGTCTATGGCCTTGGACGGCTTCACTAAGAGTCACCCAGTTCTGCACTGCTGCAGTTCGGCTGAGTGCAGTCACAGAGATGCTATGGCTGCTTTACATGACATTAATGGTCTGGTCCGAGAATGGGCACCATTTTCTGCTCCCAGAGAGAATGACGATCCTCAAACTGGACTTTACAGCCGTTGATACTGTCTCACATGGGTCTGCTCCCCCCCCCCCCCATGAACTGAAAGCTTGATGTCTGCTTTGAACACTTGCAACTGTCACACCAGCACCTACCCTTGGGTCAGTCAGATGAGACTAATGGCTTCACTTAGGGCATAAGGGTCAGAAATATGACTCTCGTTACCACGGAGTGGTTTGTTTGTTTTTTTAAGGCTATTCATACTGCTATGCAGAGGATGCCTGTAAGATTGGCAAGCTGTTAAAAGCCCCTACTATGTTTAGTATAGGCCTAATGTCAGGGGCCTCTTACTGTCTACTTCTACATGTATTCACATTATATGGACCATGTTTTCACCTGGTAAAACTAGAGGCAGCACGGAACTCAGGCTACAATACAACCATTTTGTTCTGCTCTAACGATTCAATTTATAGATTCTACATCAAAATAGTTTGTTTTTATTGTTTCCAATGATAACGTCACCTTAAGTGGAGGAATGCAAACCTGTTTTCAAATGTAAGGTTTTGAATTTGTTTGACATTTCTCAGTAATGACACCCTCAGACGCCCACTATCATTCATGCTATGCCTTCAGTGGTAACTCAGATGTTAAAGGGGTTGAAGCTTTTCCTCCCAAATCGGCTATGCTTTGTTTTTTCAACAACGGTGTGCATTTCCTGCATAATATATGTTTCTCACAATTGTTTTTTTGTTAGCTGCGCACAGGTGATACTGAGTCTTCTCGAGTGATGGACCTCTATCATGCTTCCACAGACTTTATTTCATATCTAACTGAAGTAAGAGAGAAAGAGATGGGTAAGCGAGAGACGAAAGACATGGGGAAGTAAGACAAGAAAGACATGGGAAAGTAAGAGAGAAAGAGATGGGTAAGTGAAAATAGAAAGAGATGGGGAAGTGAGGAAAGAGGAAGAGAGAGGGATGAAAGAGAGAATAGAGAGAAATGTGAAAGAGATGGGAGATGAGGATGAGAGAGAGAGATGAGGAGGAGAGAGGGATGAGAAAGAGAGAATAGAGAGAGATGTGGAAGAGAGAATAGAGAGAAGAGGGAAGAGAGGGATATGAAAGAGAGAAGAGATATTTGCAAGTTGCATACTGATACTGAGTTTTCTCGATTAATAGCTTATAGACAATACCATGTTTAAATAGACTCCTACGTTGTTATTACATTATGTGACATATGTAAGAAAAAGGGAGGGGAGAGTCAATTATATTGAGTGATTGATTTCATATTGGAACATTCATTTCTCAAACCTATGTTTTATGGAAGAGGAAATGTACTTCTGATAAACTAATCTTTTATCAAACGGTAAATGGTGAATTAATATAACATTTAGAATCATTGAGAAAGGGTTATATCCACAGGGACTAGCTCACATTTAACTTAAAATAACATTTCTCTGCTTTGGACTGATGAGTATATGATTCTTGCATGTTAAATGACTAACACAAACCTTACATGTATGCATGTGCATGTGTCAGGAAGGCTCCCAAATAATTCTGAGGGGCCTATCCTATTTTTGTAATTGAATGATAATGTGCTAATACATTACCTTGAGTTGTCTTCACTCAGGAAAACATCCCTATCAAGTGTTAACCCAATAACTAGGACAGCTCTGAAGGCCAAGGGTCAGAGAGAGAGGATCACACTCTCCGGCTGCAGAGAGCACCCCCAGCCACGGGCAAGGAGGCATGAGGTCGTTCGAGATGAGAGGATTCTAATCTTCAACTTTCTGATGGGATGGGATGCTTCTTCATTGATGGCTTCAGAGGCGCCATGTTTCTTGGAGGGGCAGATTTCTTCCTAACATCTCCCATCACGGGGCGGGGCATCTGGATGTGTCACTTGGAATAGGCTCTGCTCTCAAGCAGATAGCAGAAGGAATGCAGGCAGATGAGCCTCCGTTTCACTGGGGGGATCATAAAGTGCTCACTGAATGAACCACAATAGCAGAGCAATTGGGGGGTTGAAATATGGCGCTCTGATGAAGAAGAGTTTTGAGCCAATCAGCACCTCAGTGCTAATCTACAGTATCAGGATGCCTTTACACACACCAGACACTCTGTGTCATAAAGAGAGGAGTAGAACGAGTCAGGAGGACATGTTCTTCCAGCTCTTGTACAAAGATAACATTTGAATTGAATGACCAGATGTCTACAGATGTACAATTAATGATAGTTCTTATATTTCCGATGAACAGACATGTGTTAAATCAGGGGTGGGGAACCTTTTTCCTCTCAAGGGCCATTTCAATTTTGTCAACATCGTCCGAGGGCCGTACAACTTATTGACCTCTGCTTACAAATCACAGCCCATTCATTTGGCCTTTCTTTCATGCTGTGCAAAGAAAAAGCAACCTCTTAATCCAGATATCTTACCATCACTCGCGCATGCATGCAAGAGCACGGTGTGGTATGACCACCAGACAGAAAGATATGGACACAAGATGTGTGCAAATGTATTTAGTTTCCTATCCATGTGGACATGATTTAAGCCGCGAGGGGGGGGGGGACCTAAACTCCTCTAGGGGGGTCCGGGGGGCATGCTCCCCCGGGAAGATGTTTTTTCTTAAATGTTGAAGTTAAAAGCATCAATCTGGTGCACTTTGAGAGCAAAATTAAGAGATCTAAGGAAACATCTTTCAGCACCCATATGAAACGGAACTGTAAGCAGATTTACTTTTTCTTTATGGATATTTTACAAATCACTCTCCTTTCAAAATGTATTCTTGTTTATTAATAACAACTTTTGTTTACTGTCATATAGTATTTTATACCTGTTTACTTTATTCTCTTGTTTTTTGATAACTATAATGTTCATATAAAGATGTGCCTTTACCTCACTGGTTGGAGAACAAGCTTCTTATATTCGTTAGCATAGCTAACCAGATGTTAATAACAACAAAGTTATTGACTGTATGATCAGTATGACAGATGAACAGATCGCGACTGGGCAACTAAGACACAGCCACGCAAAAACTGCAGCATGTGTACGGATTTATGGGTACTGCAATTTTTGAAGTCCCGGAGCGGCGTTCTGGTGCTATCCGTCAGAACGGCACCCCAGTCAGACGAGACATATACCACGTGATGACACGTTAGGCTCGTGTTGAGTTCAAGGACCATGACCGTTGCCAGGAAAAACAGGCACTCGCTTGTTTAATTATTTTGCGGTCTAGATTTCTTTAATTTTTTTCTTTTTTGCGTGTGCTTATAAATTACCTCGAGGGCCATACCAAATGGTCTCGCGGGCCGTATACGGCCCGGGGGCCGGAGGTTCCCCGCCCCTGTGTTAAATAGTGGTGATAAATATATTTTGTCAGATCAGATTACACTTTCACACTACACAAAATAAATTAATTGATATTTTCAGGTATTGAATAATAAGATATTTCTAATATTATAACAAATAATGTTAATATCCTTAATTGTCCAGAAATCAGGTTCAACAACACTACTCTTCAATCTATTATCCATGCACAGAAAGACCTACAATGATGTTTCAAGTTTTAAATATTTAAACCTTCCTTTCCAAGTTTTACAAAAGTCTTTGAATATTTGCCTAACTCTTCCTTTTCAGCTTGTTAAACATTTTGAGGATTGTTTAGTTTTCCCTTCAGATTTTGAAATGACATAATGATTGATAGTTGAAGTAATGTAATTATGTTATCATGCCATAGTCTTTTGATTTAATATGTAATGAAGTAAACATAAAGTAATCCTGAATTGAGGACACTGTAACTTTGCAGATTACGAATTGATCAAACCACTGTGAATTTTGTACCTTAACTGTGATTTTATACTTCACCTGGATCTCTTATGATCCTATGTTTTAAATGCATTTGACTAATGATTGCCTGAAACTAAATCTTTAAACTGCAAGCTGGTTTTGATTGTATAGTTTGATAAGTGAGATCAGCTAATGGTTACATGTTAAAACATATTATTTTAAAGAAGATCTTTTGCTATTATGCGTCTGTGTTTTATGTGTGTTCATTATTGTGCTTTTGACAACAGACGATCCAAACATTGATGAGAGTTGATTTTCTATCATGATTGTCTGTGTCAATCATTGTGGTTGAATGTTTCAGTCTTATTCTACTTTGTGATGTAATTGATGTACGGTGAGACAACACTCAAATCTGAAGACGCCTATTGATTTAAGTATTGACCAAATTATTATTAGACTAATGTTTTCAGGTTATCAAAGATGATAAAAAGAGAGGAACTGTGAGGGATTAATTTTGTCTTTACTCCTAAGTGTCAAAGAATAATTCTCCTTACTCCTAAGATATTTAACCTTTCGGCCTGTTGACGTTTTACGACCAAGCCAAAGTCTGTTATCTGTCTTAAGGAATGGGAACGGTCAGCTGTGGCTGACCTTACCAGTTTTATGACCGGTCAACTCTCGGTCATAGGAGCCATAGAGTCAGGTAATGTGATTCAGTGCCCCCCAGGTGTTCACAGATGCTTTCCCCAATATGGGGGTTGACTCTGAGTGAAGCTAATTAAAGGTCTGCCAAGATGAGAAGAGATTCAGAATTGACATGGCAACCCACCGGAGCAGTCAGAACCTTTGACTGTGTGACTTGTGATGTGAATTTCTCCGGCCGATGCTGGTAATAAACGCCAGTGTTTGACATCAGAACTCCTGCTCGTCCCGTGTCTCTCTGAGTCCTGACTCTCCATTGCTACAGAAGTTTCCCTTACAACTTGTTTGTTTGCATTATCTTTTTTTTTATTTAAATCTGTTTTGTTTGATTCTCAAAAGAGAACAAAGATGTAAGCAAATTGTGTTCTATACAATTGTATGTTATTATGACATCATAACTGCAATATATGTATGTTGTTTTAAAATGATGCCTATTGTATATAAATGAAGACTATTGTTATAGATAATATAGATAGATAGATAGATGGGGTTATTAAGCCTACATTCTTCTGTGTGACTGTACCTGCAGTTCCTCCCTGACTTCCATCACTTTCTCTCTCTCTCTTTCTCTCTGCCTGTCATATCTCTTCCTTACCAAAGCTGAGCTTCGACTGACGTAGTCTTTTCATAATATCTGAGTCAGTGTAAAAATAAAACAATACAATGTTATATCTTCAATGTTTTACTCAAATTGAAATGAAAGAAAAGCATTACAACGTTTGTTAAAAGGTAATCCTTCTGACATTGGATGAACGTAATTAACTTTAGCTCTCTAGCTAGTTTAAACCACGCAATTTAAACCAAAGTATAGCCTATAGCTGCAATATAAGTTAGTGTGCATGTTGTCGGACGTCCACTGACTAATGTAGAGCGTTCACACAGGATCTGCTGGTCATATGATGTCCTCTGAGGAACAGAAACACAAGAAGCCCGCTGGACTCAGATCTCTAGATACCACATCACTCCTTCGCTGCTCCGATTCAAGTCCGGGCTGCGGTGGTTTGTTGATGGTTGATACATGTCGTCTTCTTCTGTTTGCTTTAATCGAGGCTGCGTAGTTATGCAGCGCCCCCATGGTCAGTAAATGGAAGTACTACAAAGAACCCCGTTTAGTGCAGTTATTTCACAAGTTTTGTTATATACACAGCTCGGAAAATGTTACCGAGGTCCGGACCTCGGTGACCTCAATGGTAGATACGGCCATGACCGTTCCCACGTTTTATTTTGTTTTGCCATAAGTTAGTCTCTCTCCGTTGGTGCGCTGGGCTAATGCTAATGTTGCTAATGCGAGCAAATAAAATGGCGGCTTCACAAAACCTTTCTGAGTTTTACGGGGCGTGGTTTGCAGTTCGCCCAGCCAATCAGAAATTGGAACCTTTTCTTCCCCAGGAAAGTACCACCTCTCTAGCAGGGACTGAAAACGGTTGAAAAGGTCTTCAAGCTCTTTTTTTTTGGTGTGAATGCAAAATCCCAGGAACTATCGGAATTATTCCTGGGAAAAGTACTCCGGTGTGAAAGCGCCTATTGTATTCCAATTCTTCACCTCTTAATGCGGCTTGTTCGCTCGCACATGATGGACAGGGACTGGTTCAGCTTCACCATAGCTATGATGATGGTTCCCCCAATCAAGGTGAAGGTAGGCCAGAACAGGGAGTGTAAGACTGTGACCAAACTATAGATCTGCATCAGGATGGCACTGTCCATTCTGTCTGTAGGGTCCACGAAACACTGGACTGTGTGCTGAGACTTGAGACGCTCAGAAATGTTCTGAATCATTGTATGTAAGGCTGCATAGTCCTTCTGGCACTTTGGGATGTAGAAGCACTGAAGAAGAGAAACAATATTATATGTGTGTATCTGTAGAGCTGGCTGACATGCTGTAGTCCAGGTGTTAGTAACATTATAAGTGTTTGTGGCATTTTACAGTCCAGACCTCTGGGTTGCCTTCCTGCGCCGCCTCGTTGTGCAACAGTCGTACCACTTTTCCCGAGGAGTTGAGGCTCACATAGACCTGGAGGCAGGGGTAACGGGAACGCCTCCAGCACTCCGTTCCACAGCTGTATGAACAGTTTACATCACACACGATGCTGGAGTTCACAATGGTGCAGCTAGTCTCGTTGATCCACACGCTGTATAAATAGAGAAATTAATTACATTCACTCATGTATCCTACTCAAGTACTCTACATCAGAGTCCTGCATCGGGTCGGGTACCCGCGGGTACCCGACGGGTGACCCGCAAAAAAGGTGATTCGCGGGTGGTATTTTTTCAAACGCTTTTTTCCGGGTTCGGTTCTGGGTAAAACAAAGATGATGCGGGTCGGGTCGCGGGTATTGCATAATAAATATATTAAAATAATAATAATTTAGTTTAATGTTCCGTTTAACCACCATGGGGTCTAGAGCCTTCAGCCGCTCTGCACCCCGCCTCTGGAACTCCCTCCCACCTGACATCCGCAACACTGACTCTCTCCCCATTTTCAAATCACGCCTCAAAACATATCTCTTCACACTCGCATATCCACCCTGATCGTTATCCATCACACATCCTCTGTTTTATGTATTTGATATGTTATATACTGCATTGTCTTGTTTATGTTTCTTATGCTGGTGTTAGGTATTGTATATCTTGTTTTTATGTGTTTGTACGGCGACCTTGAGAGCCTTGAAAGGTGCCTATATAAAATAAATGAATTATTATTATTATTATTATTAATGTTTAAATCCTCAGACTTCTCCCCCGCGGGACCGTGCATAATCATAACCTCTGCAGCGCATCAATCTGCTGCTGTGCGCGCCACATTCGAAATGGCTGAGGTGAAGCTCTCTAGCGGAGAATACAGCATTTTCAATAACACTTCCTCAAGAGCGAAATCCAACGTCTGGGAGGCTTTTGGTGTCATCCTAGATCAGGGGTGGGGAACCTCCGGCCCCCGGGCCGTATACGGCCCGCGAGACAATTTGGTACGGCCCTCGAGGTAATTTATAAACACACGCAAAAAATAAAAAAATGTAAGAAATCTAGACCGCATAAGAATTAAACAAGCGAGTGCCTGTTTTTCCTGGCCAAGGTCAGGATCCTTGAACACAACACGAGCCTAACGGCCCGTCCACACAGCGGCGTGCGTTGACGCTTCACCATTCACTTTGAATGGGGTGACGTCACTTTTAGCCGAAATGCATCGTGGGAAGCGACGCGGAGCGTAGCTGGCGTGGCTCGCTGCAAAAGTTGAGCAATGTTCAACTTTTGACGCCTCGGCAGAAGCGTCAGCCAATCGAATCATATGCCAGTACAAGCTCTAGCCAATCAAACCGCTGCTTGTGTGTCAGGGGCGGGAGATTCATGTGATTGGTTGTTGGTCGAGTTTCAGACACGCCCGCCGGCAAGCGTCAGCGCACGCCGCTGTGTGGACGGGCCGTGACGTGTCATCACGTGGTATATGTCTCGTCTGACAGGGGTGCAGTTCTGACGGAGAGCACCAGAATGCCGCTCCGGCACTTCAAAAATTGCAGAACCCATAAGGAGCCGTACACATGCCGCAGTTTTTGCGTGTCTGTGTCTTTAGTTGAAAGCCCAGTGGTGATCTGTTCATCTGTCATACTGATCATACAGTCAATAACTTTGTTGTTATTAGCATCTGGTTAGCTAGCTATGCTAACGAATATAAGAAGCTTTTTCTACAACCAGTGAGGTAAAGGCACATCTTTATATGATCATTATAGTTATAAAAAAATAAGAGAATAAAGTAAACTACTATATAAAATGCTATATGACACTAAAATAATAAAAAAATAATAATACAGTTTAAAAGGGGAGTGATTTGTAAAATATCCATAAAGAAAAAGAAATGCTTGCAGTTCTGTTTCATCTGGGTGTTGAGAGATGTATCCATACATCTCTTAATGTTGCTCTCAAAGTGCACCAGGTGATGCTTTTAACTTCAACATTTAAAAAAAAAAAAACCGAGGTTAGGTCCCCCACCACTTAAATCATTTACACATGGATATGAAACTAAATACATTTGCACACATCTTGTGTCCATATCTTTCTGTTTGGGTGGTCATGCCACAACCGTGCACGTGCATTCATACGTGAGTCATGGTAAGATATCTGGATTAAGAGGTTGCTTTTTCTCTGCACAGCATGAAAGGAAGGCCAAACGAATGGGCTGTGATTTTTGTTTTTTAAGCAGAGGTCAATAAGTTGTACGGCCGTCGGAGGATGTTGAAAAAATGTAAATGGCCCTTGAGAGGAAAAAGGTTCCCCACCCCTGTCATAGATGGAGAAAATAACCAACATCCCACACTTTTTGACACAAATATGCAACTGCATGTGTTAATAATTGCACGTTTTCACTACTCATATGTAGGCTAGGCTATGCGGGTTCGGGTCGGGTTGCGGATCTTGTGCCGACGGGTCAGGTCAGGTCAGGTTGCGGAACTAATTGGCAATATGTGTGGGTAGCGGGGCGGGTTCGGTATTGCACGTCGCGGGTGCGGGGCGGGGAGCGGGTCTTGAAAATCAGACCCGTGCAGGACTCTGCTCTACATATATGTATTTGACTTATTTACTCATTTAATGCAACTTTCCTCCACTACATGTCATACATTTTACTCCACTATATTCATTTTAACAGTTACTTTATACAAATACATGATATGCTCATACAGTATAATGCAGTACAGTGCTATTAATTCAAACAGTATTTAAAGTATCTACATTTTGTCTACATTGCTCCAATACTAAAATGCTCTTACATGTAAAAAAAAAAAGCATCTAAAGTAATAGAATACTGTGAAAATACCCATTCTGCATAACAATGCTTTTAATTGAGGTACATTGAACTGTTAATACTTTTCTAATTTAACTCTTTACTAGGGATGGGTATCGTTTGAAATGTATCGATTCCGGTTCTGCTTATCGATTCTGGTTCTTATCGATTCCCTGTTTCGATTCCAAATTGTAAAAGAAAGAGGTCAAACGTTTAGATAACAAATATATCTTTATTGTTTAAGCTTTAACTGACATTTTTACAAATACAAAATATACATACAATACAAATGTATGCCGTTCTGTGATTCTCCAGAACACACAGATGGCCAGTCTGCCCTTACCCTGTATTCTACCAGGTCACCGCGGCGCAGACGGACCCGGTGGAATACAGGGTCTACCACGTTTAGGAACCGTCAAGCAGAACCAAAATTGTGTATTTTGTATGGGTACCCGGTACTGGGCTTTTTCTTATCGGTTCTCATCTGGAACCGAGTTTCGGTTCCCAGCCTTACTCTTTACTGACTTTTACTTGTAATGGAGCCTTTTAAGACCATAGCATATTTAAAGAGCCTGTGACACGAGTTTCCCCCATCATCCAAACCCATCAATTTGAGTAACTAGTGTCCCCTTGAAAACCGTTACTGAACTGATTTTGGATATTTGTACTTTGATAACCATTAATCTGCCCTTTGTTGAGAACTTCATAGTATGAAGTAAATACTTAAAACGACAGTTAATTATAAATCATATATGATCAATCATATTCTTGTATAACCCATAATGAGAATGCTTCTTGATGGTTTTTGAATATGTATGTATGCTTACAATTTTAGTTGTTGCTGTTTGATAACTTTGCGTTTTCAAAAGAGGGTGTTGACAGCTTCATAGTATGTTGAATACTTAAAACGAAAGTTAGTTATAATTAAATATAATCAATTATATTCTTGTATAACCCACAATGAAAATGCTTCATATTTTAGGTTTTTCTATATTTACAGCATAACAAAACAAAGTGGTTTGTTAAGTTGAGTGTAAGGCCTAACAATGATTTATGCCCTGCTCTCTGATAAGAGAGTAGGCAGGTTCTTCCCTCTCCTCTCACAGCAGGGAGGGGGGCTCCGGACTTAAGCAGAAACACATTTGAGGCCTCAAAAAGGTGGTTATGTCATAGTCATAGAATATGTCCAGTCATGTTTTGTTTTACACAAACTTGGGAAGGTGTGTCTTATGCCAGAGCCAATAGAATATGTTGGTTGGGTATAGAGGAGGTGTTTGTGGGTTTTCTATCCGGTTTTTTGAGCATAAAAAGACTGGCTTTTTTGGATTTCGTCGGGGAGAGGGGGGGAAACCCCTGGTATACTCTCTCCCGGTAGGCTCTGTCTTTCAGAGCTGGGTTAATAGCTCTCGGTAAGGTTCTCTCAAACTTGGTGAATATCTCTTGAATTTCTTGGTTGGAATGCTGAGTGATTGCTGCATGGAATGAAGGGGATTTTGAGTGTTTAGTGACACCTGCCTACGTGAGGAAATCCCTCCGAATCACTGCGGGATTTTGATGGTTTAGTGACACCTGCCTACGTGAGGAAATCCCTCCGAATCACTGCGGGATTTTGATGGTTTAGTGACACCTGCCCACGTGAGGAAATCCCTCCGAATCACTGCGGGATTTTGATGGTTTAGTGACACCTGCCCACGTGAAGAAATCCCTCCGAATCATTGCGGGATTTTGATGGTTTAGTGACCCCCGCCCACGTGAGGAAATCCCTCCGAATCATTGCGGGATTTTGAGTGTTTAGTGAAACCCGCCCACGTGAGGAAATCCCTCCGAATCATTGCGGGATTTTGAATGGGTTTTTATTATCACCAGTCTTTGTATGAGAGAATGTCACAACTGAATTGTCCAGGTAAAGGGAAACATTTTGGTAAAAATGTAAGACTGTGAATTAAAGTTTCATATGTGAACATGATCACAGCATCATTTTTGTGTGTTGTTTAGTATAATTATAATGTTGTAAAGAGAGAAGGAAAAAACCCTGTATTAGTTTGGACCTATTTTTCTTCAAATAAACTGATCCCACCTTTTGGACTGGGACAACTTAAAGGACACCTGTGCTCTCCTCTCCTGCTTCAAAGGTAAGATTGCACCCTGCCACACACACATGTTTAGGTAGGAACACACCCCATTTACTGATACCAAAATCCTTCGGGATCGCTTAAACAGATTAAAAAGAGTTGTCTGAATTGAAACAGCAGTTAATTGAACCTGGTTCTTCGGGGAGTTAATAGAGGTGAGATCTTGCTGACGTTTGGTGGATCTGAGCCAAGCAGTAAACTTACATAGACTCAGTCACTTCGGTCCGGTCAATTAGTGAGGTCAGAGTTATTTACCGGAATAAATTAATCGGGGCCTCACCTAGAACTCTAAACACCTTCAATGTTGACAATTTTCTGGATCTTCTCGGGGATTCTTCAAGTCCCGCCAAATTATGTGTGACGTCATTGCGGGCACAGCACTCCAGCTGCACCGTTCAGGATCCCAGCATCTGCATGTAAACGCACGATGGCGCACACAGCAGCAAGCTTAGACAGCGATGACAGTTTAATTTTGAACGTGTCTGAGAGCTCATGAGGCTGAAGGACCGGTTTATTTGAATCTATTAGAAGTTTAGGAATGAGGTGCGTCAATATGGGCGATCATACGGTCATGTAGCCAGTGGTGGAATGGGACTAGTAGTTATACAAATGCCACTTTCATCACATTAGTATGCATGGAATGTGACAGGTCGCCCCGCCCGTTTTGACAGGAAGCCCCGCCCCTTTTTGACCGGAAGCCCCGCCCCTTTAGATCGGAAGTCCCGCCCCCACTTCCGGCGGATGTCCCGCCCCCGCTTCCGGTTTACAAAATTAAATAAAATTAAAATTAAAAAAATGAGAAAAATAAAATGCCGTTGTTTCAATCAATTAGTATGCATAGGATATATGTCCCGCCTCCTAACCACTTCCTGTGCCCCTAATCCTGTATACAGTATTGAATGTAACTTACAAATAACATGAAATTAATCAAAGTAAAGCATCTAAAAAAACCATATATTTAAAAAAAGTCAATCTCTCTGTTTTTGCGAACAGTCTGAGACAAGTCAGGACATGAGGGGAGAGACACCATATGGCGGCCGAGGGGAGGGGGGAACACACACACACACACACACACTAGGGATGTGCATCTTCACTGGTTTCACGATTCGATTCGATTACGATTATCCTATCAACGATTCGATTCGGTTCGATGTCCCGGTGCATCACGGTGCATCACGATTCATACCAATGCGTTGCATCCTCAATTTTCTATATTACTGCACATGGCTTATTTTTCATCAATGCATACATGCAGTAAATACATATGAACTCTCTTTTTATTATTTAGAAAGTGCTTCAGAAATCAATAACATAAATGTCTTGACATTAATTTATAAACCAAAATAAATGAATTGTATAGGTCTAGCCTCCGTGTGTGAAGTTGTTCCATCCTCAAAAACAAAAAGCTAATGCTTCTGCAGTCTAGCTGCAGCTTCTAGCCACGGTCTTCTGTTAAGAAAGGACACTGAATGTCCTGAATGTGGCATCACACACAAGACGTGAGGCTGAACACAGCAGACAACAGGAGTATTTACAACAGCATATACAAACTAAAATACTGCATGTGGGTGCACACTTACATTCTCTGTTTTACTGTTACATAAATCCCATGAATGTATGAGATTAAATTAGCTTCATTATATCTCAGTGATTAAGTGAATAATAAAGTTTCTATCGGGTCACTATCAGCCTGTCACTCATTATTTTCAAGGAGGGGGCGAGGCTTGGAGGAACGGAGAGGAGACTGTGATCGCGGAAGCTTTTTTCCTCCTGCCTTCACAAACTTTACACACGTATATATCGTCTGAAAATTGCTAGAGGACATTCATAATTTGCAATCCAAGACTTAATTAAATCCACCAAAAACCTGACATGATTGTAACGCGATTATTCCTGAAAAACATAAATCCCTGTCTGTGTCTCTGAGCCGCAGCGACACGGAGTGATTCGGAGCGGGTCCTTCTGCTGTGGGTTCTGGACTGGTGTTCTTGTGTTGGTGGATAAAGCAGACTGCTCGGTGTTCGGTGTTGCTGTGCCAATGTCATGTATGTTCCCTGATCTCTGCGTCACCGACCGATTTGATATTAAAGTGACAGAAAAAACGTTATAGTAAAGCCGCGGCCGGAAAATCAGGAAGCAACGTTACTACTCTATAACCGATTATCTTCCGTCACTGCATCGAGACCGAATCGTCCACGTCCGCATCGCAATGCATCGTAGAAACGATTATTTTCAACACCCCTAACACACACACACTTTCCTCACCCCCTCTAGAGGTTGGCTAAATAAAAGCCAGCGTCTTTTTGGTCACTCTTCAATATTTTTCAAGTCGAGAGAAAATGGCCAAGAGACGTCTTGATATGAGTTTAATCAGCGAGACACCGGTGACAACTTACAGCCATCCGTTGGGTGCTCCAATCAAAGTAAAGCATCTAAAAAACATATATTTAAAAAAAGTCAGCCTTTTATACAATTTTAACACACAGTGAGATCCCTAAAAAGTTACAAACAGATGCGGGGAAAGAATTCTTTAATAAAGTTTTTCAAAACGTATTGAAGAAAAGAGGTATACAACATTATGCAACCGCCAGTGATATGAAGGCATGTGTGGTAGAGAGATTTAACCGTACGCTGAAAACTAAAATGTGGAGGTATTTTACAGCTAAAAACACTCATAGATATATAGACGTCTTACCTGAACTACTTGAAAGTTACAATAATAGTTATCACCGAAGTATTAAAATGACGCCAATGCAGGTGACAAAGGAAAATGCCGCTCAAGTGTTTCGGAACCTGTATACCCCCTCTAGCCAACGTAAAAAAGCTGCTGCCAAAATGAACTTTAAGGAGGGCGAACTTGTAAGGATATCCAAATTGAGAGGGGTATCTGATAAAAAATATGAGGCTTACCTCGGCAGCCACCTGTTTACAAGCTCAAAGATTATGATGGAGAAGAGATCAAGGGGACTTTTTATGAGAAAGAGTTACAAAAAGTGAAGATAGCCAATGACAAGGCTTTTCAAGTCGAGAAAATTCTAAAAAGGCGTGTGGTGAGAGGGAAAAAACAAATGTTTGTATCTTGGCATAATTGGCCCGAAAAATTCAACAGCTGGGTTGATGCAGACGAAATCAAAGATGTTTAAAAACAAACAGAATCAACGCTCAGGTCCTTCATTACAGCCATGGCAAAATTATTTCAGGTGGCTCTGGCTTTATTAGGAAAACAAACATATAATACAAATGGGTTAGGGGTTAAATGTAATCATCGTGGACTTATAGTCTAACAAAATACTTTTATCTGAATACATTTGTTCTTTTTAAGAGCACTTTTTGAAATTATTTATTAATTATTTCAGTGGAACAATCCAGTTTTTGTTAACATCAACGCTTTCTTCTTCTTTTTTCTTGTGTTACTAAGATACTTTTAGACACACTTGGTGTATGCAACACTTTCTTTTCTGATAAACTTACATATTTTAGTTATTTTATGTTACCAAGATACTTTGAGATACACCCTGATGTACGCAACACTAAACAAAGAGTATAATATGAAGTACTTGGTAAGGAAGGGGTTTTTCTTTAAGGGTGCAAAACTTTAGAACAGGGTAAAATATTCATTAAGTTGTATTGAATTGAGTTTTCTTTTTTGATTTCAACATACTATTTGTACACAATGACTTTTCCATATTTCTGACATTCTATACTTTTCTGACTTTTTTCTGTAGAATCTTGACAAAACTATTACTTGTTCTTAAATGATGACCTATTGCTGGAGATGAGATGAAAAAGCTACAACGCTTAACGAACTTTTTTTTTCTAAAAACTCTCAATTCTATAATTGACTCCCCCATTCAACGCAATGAGCCCCACCCTCCACTCAGCAAATCATCTAAAACGAAGGACCTCACTAAGACGACCGTTTTAAACTAGCCATGGAGCAGAGAAAAGCCAAGACTCCCCCCGCGAGTTGCAGTCAGGAACAGAGTCCACCAGCAACACCACCATGTGGGAAACCCGAATCTTGCAGTACTACTGCTGCTGATGCTACTCCTCGGGTCAAGAAGTCTCAGTTTAAGGACACAGTGAAAGCGGAGTTGTTTTATATTCTGGAGATGGTGATGTATCGGTACAGAGAAGAAATCTGCAAAGGATGCCGAGTCAGTCACCCCGACCAGAGGCAACACGATTGTCGGAATGACCATGCCCGATTTCTTCTTCAGAAACAATTACAAAGCGTTAATGAAAAGACTTTGGCTCGCCGACTTCGTTGCAGTGATTGACCAGAGTTTTATTGAAAAAAGGCATTTGCGAGGATAAACTGAGGATAGGACGCGCTTCGGAAGCTTTTCTGCACAAGCTTGTAAAATGCAGATGCCTCAAGGAGAGACTTGAAAAATCCATACAGAGTTGGATGGAGAAGAAGAAGACTAACAACCAGCAGTCGGATGGAGAAGAAGCCAGGGACTTGTTCAATGCAGTGACTTTTTTCTTTAAGTAAAATAAAAATGGGAAACTACTATGCAAAACGCTCTGTATATATTGATCAGAATGTAGTCATTACCCTTTTAATAAGTGTGGTGATGGGGACAATTGAAAACAGAACGAGTAGTGACCCCTGTGTAAAAAGAATGGCCGAAGTTTGTAAACTGGAAGACATTTTGGATATCGTTCGTTCTGGCAGTACTATTCCGGGTCATTTGGAAACTATTGTAAACGAAACATTTAAAGTGGTCCTGGAATCTTCATTTTCCGAAACATTCTGTAACATTATCTCAGAAATGAAACAACATCAAAAGTGTATCATGTGCTCTCATTGTATGCTCTGTTTGTAGATGTAATGCATCTGTGTGTTGAAAACAGCATACACGTCAATATTTTGACTGAAGTGAAAAAACTCCATCACGATATCTCCAGTATATGGGGAATTCTAAGCTGGAGACTGTCCCTGGGGATGCTACAATCAGTATAACTATTGATTGTGTGTGTGAAAAAAATAAAAAAGTGTTTTTTTACATCTAAAAACTGTTGTCATCATTATAGCAAGGGGAGCGTGTCTGATACATGTGTATTACAGTCCTTCTTCTTGCGTTTTTTCAGTGTTTTCTGTGTGTCTGTACACACAAAGCACACTTCATTATCTACTTTTCAGCTTTTTTAAAATAAAAGTGTATCTTTCGGTAACTTTCTCAGAGAATTTAAGCATAAATCTGTCAATGTTCAAAACAGCCTTGTTTCACTGAAATACCCTCAAAATGACAAAACTGCCATTAAGAGTCAGATTCTTAACCAAATCTACTGACACAAGTACTTCATTATCTACTTTTCAGCTTTTAAATACAAAGTGTATCTTTCGGTAACCTTCTTGAGAGAATTAAGCATAAATCTGTCAAAGATTCTTAACGAAATCTATGACACCAAAGCACTTCATATCTACTTTTCAGCTTTTATACACAAGTGTATCTTTTCAGTAACTTACCAGAGAATTAAGCATAAAATCTGTCAAATGTTCAAAACAGCCTTGTTTTCACTGAAATACCCTCAAATGACAAACTGCCATTAAGAGTCAGAATCCTAACGGAATCTCCTCAAACAGAGTACTTTCTACAGATGAAGCCTCCCACTCAACGCAATATGTCCCACCCCACTCAGCAAATCATATAAAACTAAGGACGACCGTTTAAAACTAGCCATGGAGCAGAGAAAAGCCAAGTCTGATGTAGCCTGCCCTTATTATCACCAGGATAATGGATATGGGCTTAATGACTGGATGTTACAAAGTAGGGGAGAGGATGTTCCCGAAGAAGAGCTCTCCTCTATATCATATCCATGTAAGGTCTTTAGGACAAAAGAGGACCATGATAACATGACATATGAAGAATATCTTTTCTTTAAAGATGGTATATAGATAACCTTTATAGAAACAGTATATCTCATGGCCTACTCGCCAAGATCGCTAGTTTACAACGGTCGTCTTAGTGAGGTCCTTCGTTTTAGATGATTTGCTGAGTGGAGGTGGGGCTCATTGCGTTGAATGGGGGGGTCAATTATAGAATTGAGAGTTTTTAGAAAAAAAGTTCTTTAAGCGTTGTAGCTTTTTCATCTCATCTCCAGCAATAGGTCATCATTTAAGAACAAGTAATAGTTTTGTCAAGATTCTACAGAAAAAAGTCAGAAAAGTATAAAATGTCAGAAATATGGAAAAGTCATTGTGTACAAATAGTATGTTGAAAATCAAAAAAGAAAACTCAATTCAATACAATTTAATGAATATTTTACCCTGTTCTAAAGTTTTGCACCCTTAAAGAAAAACCCCTTCCTTACCAAGTACTTCATATTATACCCTTTGTTAAGTGTTGCGTACATCAGGGTGCATCTCAAAGTATCTTGGTAACAAAAATAACTAAAATATGTAAGTTTATCAGAAAAGAAAAAAACCTTGTTTATCTGAACAAGTGTTGCATACACCAAAGTGTGTCTAAAAGTATCTTAGTAACACAAGAAAAAGAGAAGAAAGCGTTGATGTTAACAAAAACTGGATTGTTCCACTGAAATAATTAATAAATAATTTCAAAAAGTCCTCTTAAAAAGAACAAATGTATTCAGATAAAAGTATTTTGTTAGACTATTAAGTCCACGATGATTACATTTAACCCCTAACCCATTTGTATTATATGTTTGTTTTCCTAATAAAGCCAGAGCCACCTGAAATAATTTTGCCATGGCTGTAATGAAGGACTGAGCGATTCTGTTTGTTTTTAAACATCTTTGATTTCGTCTGCATCAACCCAGCTGTTGAATTTTTCGGGCCAATTATGCCAAGATACAAACATTTGTTTTTTCCCTCTCACCACACGCCTTTTTAGAATTTTCTCGACTTGAAAAGCCTTGTCATTGGCTATCTTCACTTTTTGTAACTCTTTCTCATAAAAAGTCCCCTTGATCTCTTCTCCATCATAATCTTTGAGCTTGTAAACAGGTGGCTGCCGAGGTAAGCCTTCAGACACCGTAAATAGTTCGTCAGTATAACTCTGCTCATATTTTTATCAAATACTCCTCTCAATTTGGATATCCTTACAAGTTCGCCCTCCTTAAAGTTCATTTTGGCAGCAGCTTTTTTACGTTGGCTAGAGGGGGTATACAGGTTCCGAAACACTTGAGCCGCATTTTCCTTTGTCACCTGCATTGGCGTCATTTTAATAGTCGGTGATAACTATTATTGTAACTTTCAAGTAGTTCAGGTAAGACGTCTATATATCTATGAGTGTTTTTAGCTGTAAAATACCTCCACATTTTAGTTTTCAGCGTACGGTTAAATCTCTCTACCACACATGCCTTCATATCACTGGCGGTTGCATAATGTTGTATACCTCTTTTCTTCAACAAGTTTTGAAAAACTTATTAAAGAATTCTTTCCCCGCATCTGTTTGTAACTTTTTAGGGATCTCACTGTGTGTTAAAATTGTATCAAAGGCTTTGGCAACCTCAATACCCGTCTTTTTCTTAATGCTTGAGCATAGGCTTTTTTCGAAAATACATCTACGACTGTTAACAAATAATTAAAACCATCATTATATTCGGACAGCGACTGCATATCGCAGAGATCTGCTTGAAATTGCTGCAGCGGTCTGAGTACGAAAACTCTGTTTCTTACAAAATGCACCCGTGCCGGCTTGCAAAGTATATGCATCCTGCTCAGATAAATATTCTCTGACTTTCTCTACATTTATTTGTTTACCCATTTCATTCTGTACAGCTCTATGGAGTTTATCCACACCTCCTAAACTCCCTGGATTAGAAGGAGTGTAATACACTCTATGCATAGCACGTTTCTCAGACATGTTTCCTGTTACACCCCGTTGAGGTAATGAGTACAAAGTTTTTCTTACAATGCATTTTATTGATATGTATATACAACATTTCTCCAAGCAGAGAATAATAAAAGGAAGGACACACTATATCAAGTAAAATTAAAATAAAACATACTTTAACGAAAAAGTATCAAACATAAATAAAAACTCTTCCTAATGCTGCCAGAAGGCCCAAGCTGCTCTTGTAATCTTCAGTTGGGTCTCGTCGTTCTCTACAAGCTGTTCGTATAGCTTCTCGATTTTAGCCTCAAAGAGTCTGGTGTTTCTGAGGTTGTACAGAATCGCCTCGGTAGCTCCAAAGACTCTCCTCTCCGACACATGAAGGTGGTTCTGGTGCAGAGCGTCCCGAATGGCTGGAATGAAACGAACGGTCCATAGTCTCTTTACCACTTCATCATAGTTTCGATCCAGATAGTATTCACCGGTAGGCAATAAACACTCGTGCTGCATCTGACTGGGGTGATCGACTTGACATCCGTTACATGTTTCCTTTCTGTAAAGGTATACGACTCTATCCAACAGATGAACTACAACTTGCTTTTACCGTATTCAGGAATGCCGATGTCCTAGCACGTTCTGTAGCATCACCCTCGGGAGCACAAGGAAAGCATGGCATATCAACGCCAACCTCTGGAACACAAGTAGAGCATGGCATATCAACGCCTACTACTGTTGATTCCCCTGGATACTTGGGTGGAGTAGATGGAGGTTGAGGCATATTCAACCATCCTGTAATATCAATGCCAGCCATAGCGCTGTCCAGATCTGGTGTCCAAATTGTAGGTGAGGATGGAGGTCCTCCAGACGTTTGCTCCAGGCTGCAGATCGTGGGGAGAGACTTGGTTTTTCTCAGATCCATGGTTGCTGCTCTCTAAAATGTCCTTGAAGGGTTCTCATTTTTAAATGATCTGGTGAGGAAAGGTGGGGCTTGTTATGTTGAGTGGTAGGCGGAGCCCATTGGAGAAAAGTCAGAGTCTTTTGCAGTCAAACTATGTAGCTATTAAAACTCAGTGATGCATAATACAGAAAACTCCTTCATTTTACTTAAGGGCTTCAACATGTATTTTGTACTTAGAAGGATACTTCATTAAAAGCTTCTAAATAATTACAATCTAGGGCTGTTATATAATAGAAAAAACAACAGATGCATAGAGGTTATTTAACACACATCAAGCAGCATTAACTAACTACATGATATTATAACATAACAAAATAAAAGTACTTACCAGATATCTGTGCCTGATGGGGGAAAAGTAAAGAGAGGCTGTCTAGATGGTTCGGATCTTACTTATAGGCAACGCAATATGTAAATGACTCTAAAAAGCAGCCAATAGGGTTATTCCTGTTTGTTTAACAAATTAGCATTATATTGTACTTGGTTTTTATGGCAGAGCAGATACTTTTTTAGGTCTATATATCTATGAGTGTTTTTAGCTGTAAAATACCTCCACATTTTAGTTTTCAGTGTACGGTTAAATCTCTCTACCACACATGCCTTCATATCATTGGCGGTTGCATAATGTTGTATACCTCTTTTCTTCAATACGTTTTGAAAAACTTTATTAAAGAATTCTTTCCCCGCATCTGTTTGTAACTTTTTAGGGATCTCACTGTGTGTTAAAATTGTATAAAAGGCTGACTTTTTTAAATATATGTTTTTTAGATGCTTTACTTTGATTGGAGCACCCAACGGATGGCTGTAAGTTGTCACCGGTGTCTCGCTGATTAAACTCATATCAAGACGTCTCTTGGCCATTTTCTCTCGACTTGAAAAATATTGAAGAGTGACCAAAAAGACGCTGGCTTTTATTTAGCCAACCTCTAACGGGAGAGGGGTGAGGAAAGTGTGTGTGTGTTAGGGGTGTTGAAAAAATCGTTTCTACGATGCATTGCGATGCGGACGATTCGGTCTCGATGCAGTGACGGAAGATAATCGGTTATAGAGTAGTAACGTTGCTTCCTGATTTTCCGGCCGCGGCTTTACTATAACGTTTTTTTGTCACTTTAATATCAAATCGGTCGGTGACGCAGAGATCAGGGAACATACATGACAGCGGCACAGCAACACCGAACACCGAGCAGTCTGCTTTATCCACCAACACAAGAACACCAGTCCAGAACCCACAGCAGAAGGACCCGCTCCGAATCACTCCGTGTCGCTGCGGCTCAGAGACACAGACAGGGATTTATGTTTTTCAGAAATAATCGCATTACAATCATGTCAGGTTTTTGGTGGATTTAATTAAGTCTCGGATTGCAAAGTATGAATGTCCTCTAGCAATTTTCAGACGATATATACGTGTGTAAAGTTTGTGAAGGTAGGAGGAAAAAAGTTTCCGCGATCACAGTCTCCTCTCCGTTCCTCCAAGCCCCCCCCCTCCCTGAAAAGAATGAGTGACAGGCTGATAGTGACCCGATAGAAACTTTATTATTCACTTAATCACTGAGATATAATGAAGCTAATTTAATCTCATACATTCATGGGATTTATGTAACAGTAAAACAGAGAATGTAAGTGTGCACCCACATGCAGTATTTTAGTTTGTATATGCTGTTGTAAATACTCCTGTTGTCTGCTGTGTTCAGCCTCACGTCTTGTGTGTGATGCCACATTCAGGACATTCAGTGTCCTTTCTTAACAGAAGACCGTGGCTAGAAGCTGCAGCTAGACTGCAGAAGCATTAGCTTTTTGTTTTTGAGGATGGAACAACTTCACACACGGAGGCTAGACCTATACAATTCATTTATTTTGGTTTATAAATTAATGTCAAGACATTTATGTTATTGATTTCTGAAGCACTTTCTAAATAATAAAAAGAGAGTTCATATGTATTTACTGCATGTATGCATTGATGAAAAATAAGCCATGTGCAGTAATATAGAAAATTGAGGATGCAACGCATTGGTATGAATCGTGATGCACCGGGATATCGAACCGAATCGAATCGTTGACAGGATAATCGAATCGTGAGACCAGTGAAGATGCACAGCCCTAGTGTGTGTGTGTGTGTGTTCCCCCCTCCCCTCGGCCGCCATATGGTCTCTCCCCTCATGTCCTGACTTGTCTCAGACTGTTCGCAAAAACAGAGAGGTTGACTTTTACTAATTACTAATACTAATTGATTGAAACAACGGCATTTTATTTTTCTCATTTTTTTAATTTTTATTTAATTTAATTTTGTAAACCGGAAGCGGGGGCGGGACATCCGCCGGAAGAGGGGGCGGGACATCCGCCAGGAGAGGGCGGGACTTCCGATCAAAATGGGCGGGACTTCCGGTCGAAACGGGGCGGGACTTCCGGTCAAAAAGGGTGGGGCGACCTGTCACATTCCATGCATACTAATGTGATGAAAGTGGCATTTGTATAACTACTGGGACTAAAAATCATCCCGGGACTCTCGACCGGCCCACTTCAGTACCGCTAATAAATTGTCAACGGGGGGAGCGGGGGATGTCAGGGGCGGCGGCTGCTGTAGATAGTAAATGTAAATATGTAAATATTTGTGTCACTGCATCCTGGTAAAATACAATATAATGTATAATGTCTGTGTCTTTGACATTAGCGCTGCTAGCCACCTGTGCCCTGTACTACGAAGCCAGTTCAACATACCCTGGATATGTTTGAGTAACAAACAAACTAACAACAACAAACTAACAAACGAGATCTCGCTAAGCGGTCCTACGACGCTGGTTATCAACTCGGTAAACCAAGCCAGGATTTCTCTCTCCAGCTGAGAGCGCGTTCACGTCTAAGCCACGAGTGGATCTGACTTTAATTACATTTGACTCGAGTGTTTCGTCAACATACTTCTGCATCCAGTATGTGAGCCACAACCGTGCACGTGCATTCATACGTGAGTCATGGTAAGATATCTGGATTAAGAGGTTGCTTTTTCTCTGCACAGCATGAAAGGAAGGCCAAACGAATGGGCTGTGATTTTTGTTTTTTAAGCAGAGGTCAATAAGTTGTACGGCCGTCGGAGGATGTTGAAAAAATGTAAATGGCCCTTGAGAGGAAAAAGGTTCCCCACCCCTGTCATAGATGGAGAAAATAACCAACATCCCACACTTTTTGACACAAATATGCAACTGCATGTGTTAATAATTGCACGTTTTCACTACTCATATGTAGGCTAGGCTATGCGGGTTCGGGTCGGGTTGCGGATCTTGTGCCGACGGGTCAGGTCAGGTCAGGTTGCGGAACTAATTGGCAATATGTGTGGGTAGCGGGGCGGGTTCGGTATTGCACGTCGCGGGTGCGGGGCGGGAGCAGGTCTTGAAAATCAGACCCGTGCAGGACTCTGCTCTACATATATGTATTTGACTTATTTACTCATTTAATGCAACTTTCCTCCACTACATGTCATACATTTTACTCCACTATATTCATTTTAACAGTTACTTTATACAAATACATGATATGCTCATACAGTATAATGCAGTACAGTGCTATTAATTCAAACAGTATTTAAAGTATCTACATTTTGTCTACATTGCTCCAATACTAAAATGCTCTTACATGTAAAAAAAAAAGCATCTAAAGTAATAGAATACTGTGAAAATACCCATTCTGCATAACAATGCTTTTAATTGAGGTACATTGAACTGTTAATACTTTTCTAATTTAACTCTTTACTAGGGATGGGTATCGTTTGAAATGTATCGATTCCGGTTCTGCTTATCGATTCTGGTTCTTATCGATTCCCTGTTTCGATTCCAAAATTGTAAAAGAAAGAGGTCAAACGTTTAGATAACAAATATATCTTTATTGTTTAAGCTTTAACTGACATTTTTACAAATACAAAATATACATACAATACAAATGTATGCCGTTCTGTGATTCTCCAGAACACACAGATGGCCAGTCTGCCCTTACCCTGTATTCTACCAGGTCACCGCGGCGCAGACGGACCCGGTGGAATACAGGGTCTACCACGTTTAGGAACCGTCAAGCAGAACCAAAATTGTGTATTTTGTATGGGTACCCGGTACTGGGCTTTTTCTTATCGGTTCTCATCTGGAACCGAGTTTCGGTTCCCAGCCTTACTCTTTACTGACTTTTACTTGTAATGGAGCCTTTTAAGACCATAGCATATTTAAAGAGCCTGTGACACGAGTTTCCCCCATCATCCAAACCCATCAATTTGAGTAACTAGTGTCCCCTTGAAAACCGTTACTGAACTGATTTTGGATATTTGTACTTTGATAACCATTAATCTGCCCTTTGTTGAGAACTTCATAGTATGAAGTAAATACTTAAAACGACAGTTAATTATAAATCATATATGATCAATCATATTCTTGTATAACCCATAATGAGAATGCTTCTTGATGGTTTTTGAATATGTATGTATGCTTACAATTTTAGTTGTTGCTGTTTGATAACTTTGCGTTTTCAAAAGAGGGTGTTGACAGCTTCATAGTATGTTGAATACTTAAAACGAAAGTTAGTTATAATTAAATATAATCAATTATATTCTTGTATAACCCACAATGAAAATGCTTCATATTTTAGGTTTTTCTATATTTACAGCATAAACAAAACAAAGTGGTTTGTTAAGTTGAGTGTAAGGCCTAACAATGATTTATGCCCTGCTCTCTGATAAGAGAGTAGGCAGGTTCTTCCCTCTCCTCTCACAGCAGGGAGGGGGGCTCCGGACTTAAGCAGAAACACATTTGAGGCCTCAAAAAGGTGGTTATGTCATAGTCATAGAATATGTCCAGTCATGTTTTGTTTTACACAAACTTGGGAAGGTGTGTCTTATGCCAGAGCCAATAGAATATGTTGGTTGGGTATAGAGGAGGTGTTTGTGGGTTTTCTATCCGGTTTTTTGAGCATAAAAAGACTGGCTTTTTTGGATTTCGTCGGGGAGAGGGGGGGAAACCCCTGGTATACTCTCTCCCGGTAGGCTCTGTCTTTCAGAGCTGGGTTAATAGCTCTCGGTAAGGTTCTCTCAAACTTGGTGAATATCTCTTGAATTTCTTGGTTGGAATGCTGAGTGATTGCTGCATGGAATGAAGGGGATTTTGAGTGTTTAGTGACACCTGCCTACGTGAGGAAATCCCTCCGAATCACTGCGGGATTTTGATGGTTTAGTGACACCTGCCTACGTGAGGAAATCCCTCCGAATCACTGCGGGATTTTGATGGTTTAGTGACACCTGCCCACGTGAGGAAATCCCTCCGAATCACTGCGGGATTTTGATGGTTTAGTGACACCTGCCCACGTGAAGAAATCCCTCCGAATCATTGCGGGATTTTGATGGTTTAGTGACACCCGCCCACGTGAGGAAATCCCTCCGAATCATTGCGGGATTTTGAGTGTTTAGTGAAACCCGCCCACGTGAGGAAATCCCTCCGAATCATTGCGGGATTTTGAATGGGTTTTATTATCACCAGTCTTTGTATGAGAGAATGTCACAACTGAATTGTCCAGGTAAAGGGAAACATTTTGGTAAAAATGTAAGACTGTGAATTAAAGTTTCATATGTGAACATGATCACAGCATCATTTTTGTTGTGGTTTAGTATATAAATGTTGTAAAGAGAGAAGGAAAAAACCCTGTATTAGTTTGGACCTATTTTTCTTCAAATAAACTGATCCCACCTTTTGGACTGGGACAACTTAAAGGACACCTGTGCTCTCCTCTCCTGCTTCAAAGGTAAGATTGCACCCTGCCACACACACATGTTTAGGTAGGAACACACCCCATTTACTGATACCAAAATCCTTCGGGATCGCTTAAACAGATTAAAAAGAGTTGTCTGAATTGAAACAGCAGTTAATTGAACCTGGTTCTTCGGGGAGTTAATAGAGGTGAGATCTTGCTGACGTTTGGTGGATCTGAGCCAAGCAGTAAACTTACATAGACTCAGTCACTTCGGTCCGGTCAATTAGTGAGGTCAGAGTTATTTACCGGAATAAATTAATCGGGGCCTCACCTAGAACTCTAAACACCTTCAATGTTGACAATTTTCTGGATCTTCTCGGGGATTCTTCAAGTCCCGCCAAATTATGTGTGACGTCATTGCGGGCACAGCACTCCAGCTGCACCGTTCAGGATCCCAGCATCTGCATGTAAACGCACGATGGCGCACACAGCAGCAAGCTTAGACAGCGATGACAGTTTAATTTTGAACGTGTCTGAGAGCTCATGAGGCTGAAGGACCGGTTTATTTGAATCTATTAGAAGTTTAGGAATGAGGTGCGTCAATATGGGCGATCATACGGTCATGTAGCCAGTGGTGGAATGGGACTAGTAGTTATACAAATGCCACTTTCATCACATTAGTATGCATGGAATGTGACAGGTCGCCCCGCCCGTTTTGACGGAAGCCCCGCCCCTTTTTGACCGGAAGCCCCGCCCCTTTAGATCGGAAGTCCCGCCCCCTCCTGGCGGATGCCCGCCCCACTTCCGGCGGATGTCCCGCCCCCGCTTCCGGTTTACAAAATTAAATAAAATTAAAATTAAAAAAATGAGAAAAATAAAATGCCGTTGTTTCAATCAATTAGTATGCATAGGATATATGTCCCGCCTCCTAACCACTTCCTGTGCCCCTAATCCTGTATACAGTATTGAATGTAACTTACAATACTTGCAAATAACATGAAATTAATCAAAGTAAAGCATCTAAAAAAACCATATATTTAAAAAAAGTCAATCTCTCTGTTTTTGCGAACAGTCTGAGACAAGTCAGGACATGAGGGGAGAGACACCATATGGCGGCCGAGGGGAGGGGGGAACACACACACACACACACACTAGGGATGTGCATCTTCACTGGTTTCACGATTCGATTCGATTACGATTATCCTATCAACGATTCGATTCGGTTCGATGTCCCGGTGCATCACGGTGCATCACGATTCATACCAATGCGTTGCATCCTCAATTTTCTATATTACTGCACATGGCTTATTTTTCATCAATGCATACATGCAGTAAATACATATGAACTCTCTTTTTATTATTTAGAAAGTGCTTCAGAAATCAATAACATAAATGTCTTGACATTAATTTATAAACCAAAATAAATGAATTGTATAGGTCTAGCCTCCGTGTGTGAAGTTGTTCCATCCTCAAAAACAAAAAGCTAATGCTTCTGCAGTCTAGCTGCAGCTTCTAGCCACGGTCTTCTGTTAAGAAAGGACACTGAATGTCCTGAATGTGGCATCACACACAAGACGTGAGGCTGAACACAGCAGACAACAGGAGTATTTACAACAGCATATACAAACTAAAATACTGCATGTGGGTGCACACTTACATTCTCTGTTTTACTGTTACATAAATCCCATGAATGTATGAGATTAAATTAGCTTCATTATATCTCAGTGATTAAGTGAATAATAAAGTTTCTATCGGGTCACTATCAGCCTGTCACTCATTATTTTCAAGGAGGGGGCGAGGCTTGGAGGAACGGAGAGGAGACTGTGATCGCGGAAGTTTTTCCTCCTGCCTTCACAAACTTTACACACGTATATATCGTCTGAAAATTGCTAGAGGACATTCATAATTTGCAATCCAAGACTTAATTAAATCCACCAAAAACCTGACATGATTGTAACGCGATTATTCCTGAAAAACATAAATCCCTGTCTGTGTCTCTGAGCCGCAGCGACACGGAGTGATTCGGAGCGGGTCCTTCTGCTGTGGGTTCTGGACTGGTGTTCTTGTGTTGGTGGATAAAGCAGACTGCTCGGTGTTCGGTGTTGCTGTGCCAATGTCATGTATGTTCCCTGATCTCTGCGTCACCGACCGATTTGATATTAAAGTGACAGAAAAAACGTTATAGTAAAGCCGCGGCCGGAAAATCAGGAAGCAACGTTACTACTCTATAACCGATTATCTTCCGTCACTGCATCGAGACCGAATCGTCCACGTCCGCATCGCAATGCATCGTAGAAACGATTATTTTCAACACCCCTAACACACACACACTTTCCTCACCCCCTCTAGAGGTTGGCTAAATAAAAGCCAGCGTCTTTTTGGTCACTCTTCAATATTTTTCAAGTCGAGAGAAAATGGCCAAGAGACGTCTTGATATGAGTTTAATCAGCGAGACACCGGTGACAACTTACAGCCATCCGTTGGGTGCTCCAATCAAAGTAAAGCATCTAAAAAACATATATTTAAAAAAAGTCAGCCTTTTATACAATTTTAACACACAGTGAGATCCCTAAAAAGTTACAAACAGATGCGGGGAAAGAATTCTTTAATAAAGTTTTTCAAAACGTATTGAAGAAAAGAGGTATACAACATTATGCAACCGCCAGTGATATGAAGGCATGTGTGGTAGAGAGATTTAACCGTACGCTGAAAACTAAAATGTGGAGGTATTTTACAGCTAAAAACACTCATAGATATATAGACGTCTTACCTGAACTACTTGAAAGTTACATAATAGTTATCACCGAAGTATTAAAATGACGCCAATGCAGGTGACAAAGGAAAATGCCGCTCAAGTGTTTCGGAACCTGTATACCCCCTCTAGCCAACGTAAAAAAGCTGCTGCCAAAATGAACTTTAAGGAGGGCGAACTTGTAAGGATATCCAAATTGAGAGGGGTATCTGATAAAAAATATGAGGCTTACCTCGGCAGCCACCTGTTTACAAGCTCAAAGATTATGATGGAGAAGAGATCAAGGGGACTTTTTATGAGAAAGAGTTACAAAAAGTGAAGATAGCCAATGACAAGGCTTTTCAAGTCGAGAAAATTCTAAAAAGGCGTGTGGTGAGAGGGAAAAAACAAATGTTTGTATCTTGGCATAATTGGCCCGAAAAATTCAACAGCTGGGTTGATGCAGACGAAATCAAAGATGTTTAAAAACAAACAGAATCAACGCTCAGTCCTTCATTACAGCCATGGCAAAATTATTTCAGGTGGCTCTGGCTTTATTAGGAAAACAAACATATAATACAAATGGGTTAGGGGTTAAATGTAATCATCGTGGACTTATAGTCTAACAAAATACTTTTATCTGAATACATTTGTTCTTTTTAAGAGCACTTTTTGAAATTATTTATTAATTATTTCAGTGGAACAATCCAGTTTTTGTTAACATCAACGCTTTCTTCTCTTTTTCTTGTGTTACTAAGATACTTTTAGACACACTTTGGTGTATGCAACACTTTCTTTTCTGATAAACTTACATATTTTAGTTATTTTATGTTACCAAGATACTTTGAGATACACCCTGATGTACGCAACACTAAACAAAGAGTATAATATGAAGTACTTGGTAAGGAAGGGGTTTTTCTTTAAGGGTGCAAAACTTTAGAACAGGGTAAAATATTCATTAAGTTGTATTGAATTGAGTTTTCTTTTTTGATTTTCAACATACTATTTGTACACAATGACTTTTCCATATTTCTGACATTCTATACTTTTCTGACTTTTTTCTGTAGAATCTTGACAAAACTATTACTTGTTCTTAAATGATGACCTATTGCTGGAGATGAGATGAAAAAGCTACAACGCTTAACGAACTTTTTTTTTCTAAAAACTCTCAATTCTATAATTGACTCCCCATTCAACGCAATGAGCCCCACCCTCCACTCAGCAAATCATCTAAAACGAAGGACCTCACTAAGACGACCGTTTTAAACTAGCCATGGAGCAGAGAAAAGCCAAGACTCCCCCCGCGAGTTGCAGTCAGGAACAGAGTCCACCAGCAACACCACCATGTGGGAAACCCGAATCTTGCAGTACTACTGCTGCTGATGCTACTCCTCGGGTCAAGAAGTCTCAGTTTAGGACACAGTGAAAGCGGAGTTGTTTTATATTCTGGAGATGGTGTGTATCGGTACAGAGAAGAAATCTGCAAAGGATGCCGAGTCAGTCACCCCGACCAGAGGCAACACGATTGTCGGAATGACATGCCCGATTTCTTCTTCAGAAACAATTACAAAGCGTTAATGAAAAGACTTTGGCTCGCCGACTTCGTTGCAGTGATTGACCAGAGTTTTATTGAAAAAGGCATTTGCGAGGATAAACTGAGGATAGGACGCGCTTCGGAAGCTTTTCTGCACAAGCTTGTAAAATGCAGATGCCTCAAGGAGAGACTTGAAAAATCCATACAGAGTTGGATGGAGAAGAAGAAGACTAACAACCAGCAGTCGGATGGAGAAGAAGCCAGGGACTTGTTCAATGCAGTGACTTTTTTCTTTAAGTAAAATAAAAATGGGAAACTACTATGCAAAACGCTCTGTATATATTGATCAGAATGTAGTCATTACCCTTTTAATAAGTGTGGTGATGGGGACAATTGAAAACAGAACGAGTAGTGACCCCTGTGTAAAAAGAATGGCCGAAGTTTGTAAACTGGAAGACATTTTGGATATCGTTCGTTCTGGCAGTACTATTCCGGGTCATTTGGAAACGATTGTAAACGAAACATTTAAAGTGGTCCTGGAATCTTCATTTTCCGAAACATTCTGTAACATTATCTCAGAAATGAAACAAACATCAAAAGTGTATCATGTGCTCTCATTGTATGCTCTGTTTGTAGATGTAATGCATCTGTGTGTTGAAAACAGCATACACGTCAATATTTTGACTGAAGTGAAAAAACTCCATCACGATATCTCCAGTAATATGGGGAATTCTAAGCTGGAGACTGTCCTGGGGATGCTACAATCAGTATAACTATTGATTGTGTGTGTGAAAAAAATAAAAAAAGTGTTTTTTACATCTAAAAACTGTTGTCATCATTATAGCAAGGGGAGCGTGTCTGATACATGTGTATTACAGTCCTTCTTCTTGCGTTTTTCAGTGTTTTCTGTGTGTCTGTACACACAAAGCACACTTCATTATCTACTTTTCAGCTTTTTTAAAAATAAAAGTGTATCTTTCGGTAACTTTCTCAGAGAATTTAAGCATAAATCTGTCAAATGTTCAAAACAGCCTTGTTTCACTGAAATACCCTCAAAATGACAAACTGCCATTAAGAGTCAGATTCTTAACCAAATCTACTGACACAAAGTTACTTCATTATCTACTTTTCAGCTTTTAAATACAAAAGTGTATCTTTCGGTAACCTTCTTGAGAGAATT
This sequence comes from Pseudochaenichthys georgianus, assembly GCF_902827115.2. Taxonomy (NCBI): domain Eukaryota; kingdom Metazoa; phylum Chordata; class Actinopteri; order Perciformes; family Channichthyidae; genus Pseudochaenichthys; species Pseudochaenichthys georgianus. The sequence continues at coordinate 37,783,300 of NC_047506.1, forward strand.
TAAGCATAATCTGTCAAAGATTCTTAACGAAATCTACTGACACAAAGCACTTCATTATCTACTTTTCAGCTTTTATACACAAAGTGTATCTTTCAGTAACTTTACCAGAGAATTTAAGCATAAATCTGTCAAATGTTCAAAACAGCCTTGTTTCACTGAAATACCCTCAAAATGACAAACTGCCATTAAGAGTCAGAATCCTAACGGAATCTCCTCAAACAGAGTACTTTCTACAGATGAAGCCTCCCACTCAACGCAATATGTCCCACCCCACTCAGCAAATCATATAAAACTAAGGACGACCGTTAAAAACTAGCCATGGAGCAGAGAAAAGCCAAGTCTGATGTAGCCTGCCCTTATTATCACCAGGATAATGGATATGGGCTTAATGACTGGATGTTACAAAGTAGGGGAGAGGATGTTCCCGAAGAAGAGCTCTCCTCTATATCATATCCATGTAAGGTCTTTAGGACAAAAGAGGACCATGATAACATGACATATGAAGAATATCTTTTCTTTAAAAGATGGTATTATAGATAACCTTTATAGAAACAGTATATCTCATGCCACTCGCCAAGATCGCTAGTTTACAACGGTCGTCTTAGTGAGGTCCTTCGTTTTAGATGATTTGCTGAGTGGAGGGTGGGGCTCATTGCGTTGAATGGGAGGGTCAATTATAGAATTGAGAGTTTTTAGAAAAAAAGTTCTTTAAGCGTTGTAGCTTTTTCATCTCATCTCCAGCAATAGGTCATCATTTAAGAACAAGTAATAGTTTTGTCAAGATTCTACAGAAAAAAGTCAGAAAAGTATAAAATGTCAGAAATATGGAAAAGTCATTGTGTACAAATAGTATGTTGAAAATCAAAAAAGAAAACTCAATTCAATACAATTTAATGAATATTTTACCCTGTTCTAAAGTTTTTGCACCCTTAAAGAAAAACCCCTTCCTTACCAAGTACTTCATATTATACCCTTTGTTAAGTGTTGCGTACATCAGGGTGCATCTCAAAGTATCTTGGTAACATAAAATAACTAAAATATGTAAGTTTATCAGAAAAGAAAAAAACCTTGTTTATCTGAACAAGTGTTGCATACACCAAAGTGTGTCTAAAAGTATCTTAGTAACACAAGAAAAAGAGAAGAAAGCGTTGATGTTAACAAAAACTGATTGTTCCACTGAAATAATTAATAAATAATTTCAAAAAGTCCTCTTAAAAAGAACAAATGTATTCAGATAAAAGTATTTTGTTAGACTATTAAGTCCACGATGATTACATTTAACCCCTAACCCATTTGTATTATATGTTTGTTTTCCTAATAAAGCCAGAGCCACCTGAAAATAATTTTGCCATGGCTGTAATGAAGGACTGAGCGATTCTGTTTGTTTTTAAACATCTTTGATTTCGTCTGCATCAACCCAGCTGTTGAATTTTTCGGGCCAATTATGCCAAGATACAAACATTTGTTTTTTCCCTCTCACCACACGCCTTTTTAGAATTTTCTCGACTTGAAAAGCCTTGTCATGGCTATCTTCACTTTTTGTAACTCTTTCTCATAAAAAGTCCCCTTGATCTCTTCTCCATCATAATCTTTGAGCTTGTGTAAACAGGTGGCTGCCGAGGTAAGCCTTCAGACAACCGTAAATAGTTCGTCAGTATAACTCTGCTCATATTTTTTATCAAATACCCCTCTCAATTTGGATATCCTTACAAGTTCGCCCTCCTTAAAGTTCATTTTGGCAGCAGCTTTTTTACGTTGGCTAGAGGGGGTATACAGGTTCCGAAACACTTGAGCCGCATTTTCCTTTGTCACCTGCATTGGCGTCATTTTAATAGTCGGTGATAACTATTATTGTAACTTTCAAGTAGTTCAGGTAAGACGTCTATATATCTATGAGTGTTTTAGCTGTAAAATACCTCCACATTTTAGTTTTCAGCGTACGGTTAAATCTCTCTACCACACATGCCTTCATATCACTGGCGGTTGCATAATGTTGTATACCTCTTTTCTTCAACAAGTTTTGAAAAACGTTATTAAAGAATTCTTTCCCCGCATCTGTTGTAACTTTTTAGGGATCTCACTGTGTGTTAAAATTGTATCAAAGGCTTTGGCAACCTCAATACCCGTCTTTTTCTGTAATGCTTGAGCATAGGCTTTTTTCGAAATACATCTACGACTGTTAACAAATAATTAAAACCATCATTATATTCGGACAGCGACTGCATATCGCAGAGATCTGCTTGAAATTGCTGCAAGCGGTCTGAGTACGAAAACTCTGTTTCTTACAAAATGCACCCGTGCCGGCTTGTGCAAAGTATATGCATCCTGCTCAGATAAATATTCTCTGACTTTCTCTACATTTATTTGTTTACCCATTTCATTCTGTACAGCTCTATGGAGTTTATCCACACCTCCTAAACTCCCTGGATTAGAAGGAGTGTAATACACTCTATGCATAGCACGTTTCTCAGACATGTTTCCTGTTACACCCCGTTGAGGTAATGAGTACAAAAGTTTTTTCTTACAATGCATTTTATTGATATGTATATACAACATTTCTCCAAGCAGAGAATAATAAAAGGAAGGACACCACTATATCAAGTAAAATTAAAATAAAACATACTTTAACGAAAAAGTATCAAACGTAAATAAAAACTCTTCCTAATGCTGCCAGAAGGCCCAAGCTGCTCTTGTAATCTTCAGTTGGGTCTCGTCGTTCTCTACAAGCTGTTCGTATAGCTTCTCGATTTTAGCCTCAAAGAGTCTGGTGTTTCTGAGGTTGTACAGAATCGCCTCGGTAGCTCCAAAGACTCTCCTCTCCGACACATGAAGGTGGTTCTGGTGCAGAGCGTCCCGAATGGCTGGAATGAAACGAACGGTCCATAGTCTCTTTACCACTTCATCATAGTTTCGATCCAGATAGTATTCACCGGTAGGCAATAAACACTCGTGCTGCATCTGACTGGGGTGATCGACTTGACATCCGTTACATGTTTCCTTTCTGTAAAGGTATACGACTCTATCCAACAGATGAACTACAACTGCTTTTACCGTATTCAGGAATGCCGATGTCCTAGCACGTTCTGTAGCATCACCCTCGGGAGCACAAGGAAAGCATGGCATATCAACGCCAACCTCTGGAACACAAGTAGAGCATGGCATATCAACGCCTACTACTGTTGATTCCCCTGGATACTTGGGTGGAGTAGATGGAGGTTGAGGCATATTCAACCATCCTGTAATATCAATGCCAGCCATAGCGCTGTCCAGATCTGGTGTCCAAATTGTAGGTGAGGATGGAGGTCCTCCAGACGTTTGCTCCAGGCTGCAGATCGTGGGGAGAGACTTGGTTTTTCTCAGATCCATGGTTGCTGCTCTCTAAAATGTCCTTGAAGGGTTCTCATTTTTAAATGATCTGGTGAGGAAAGGTGGGGCTTGTTATGTTGAGTGGTAGGCGGAGCCCATTGGAGAAAAGTCAGAGTCTTTTGCAGTCAAACTATGTAGCTATTAAAACTCAGTGATGCATAATACAGAAAACTCCTTCATTTTACTTAAGGGCTTCAACATGTATTTTGTACTTAGAAGGATACTTCATTAAAAGCTTCTAAATAATTACAATCTAGGGCTGTTATATAATAGAAAAAACAACAGATGCATAGAGGTTATTTAACACACATCAAGCAGCATTAACTAACTACATGATATTATAACATAACAAAATAAAAGTACTTACCAGATATCTGTGCCTGATGGGGGAAAAGTAAAGAGAGGCTGTCTAGATGGTTCGGATCTTACTTATAGGCAACGCAATATGTAAATGACTCTAAAAAGCAGCCAATAGGGTTATTCCTGTTTGTTTAACAAATTAGCATTATATTGTACTTGGTTTTTATGGCAGAGCAGATACTTTTTTAGGTCTATATATCTATGAGTGTTTTTAGCTGTAAAATACCTCCACATTTAGTTTTCAGTGTACGGTTAAATCTCTCTACCACACATGCCTTCATATCATTGGCGGTTGCATAATGTTGTATACCTCTTTTCTTCAATACGTTTTGAAAAACTTTATTAAAGAATTCTTTCCCCGCATCTGTTTGTAACTTTTTAGGGATCTCACTGTGTGTTAAAATTGTATAAAAGGCTGACTTTTTTTAAATATATGTTTTTTAGATGCTTTACTTTGATTGGAGCACCCAACGGATGGCTGTAAGTTGTCACCGGTGTCTCGCTGATTAAACTCATATCAAGACGTCTCTTGGCCATTTTCTCTCGACTTGAAAAATATTGAAGAGTGACCAAAAAGACGCTGGCTTTTATTTAGCCAACCTCTAACGGGAGAGGGGTGAGGAAAGTGTGTGTGTGTTAGGGGTGTTGAAAATAATCGTTTCTACGATGCATTGCGATGCGGACGATTCGGTCTCGATGCAGTGACGGAAGATAATCGGTTATAGAGTAGTAACGTTGCTTCCTGATTTTCCGGCCGCGGCTTTACTATAACGTTTTTTTCTGTCACTTTAATATCAAATCGGTCGGTGACGCAGAGATCAGGGAACATACATGACAGCGGCACAGCAACACCGAACACCGAGCAGTCTGCTTTATCCACCAACACAAGAACACCAGTCCAGAACCCACAGCAGAAGGACCCGCTCCGAATCACTCCGTGTCGCTGCGGCTCAGAGACACAGACAGGGATTTATGTTTTTCAGAAATAATCGCATTACAATCATGTCAGGTTTTTGGTGGATTTAATTAAGTCTCGGATTGCAAAGTATGAATGTCCTCTAGCAATTTTCAGACGATATATACGTGTGTAAAGTTTGTGAAGGTAGGAGGAAAAAAGTTTCCGCGATCACAGTCTCCTCTCCGTTCCTCCAAGCCCCGCCCCCTCCCTGAAAAGAATGAGTGACAGGCTGATAGTGACCCGATAGAAACTTTATTATTCACTTAATCACTGAGATATAATGAAGCTAATTTAATCTCATACATTCATGGGATTTATGTAACAGTAAAACAGAGAATGTAAGTGTGCACCCACATGCAGTATTTTAGTTTGTATATGCTGTTGTAAATACTCCTGTTGTCTGCTGTGTTCAGCCTCACGTCTTGTGTGTGATGCCACATTCAGGACATTCAGTGTCCTTTCTTAACAGAAGACCGTGGCTAGAAGCTGCAGCTAGACTGCAGAAGCATTAGCTTTTTGTTTTTGAGGATGGAACAACTTCACACACGGAGGCTAGACCTATACAATTCATTTATTTTGGTTTATAAATTAATGTCAAGACATTTATGTTATTGATTTCTGAAGCACTTTCTAAATAATAAAAAGAGAGTTCATATGTATTTACTGCATGTATGCATTGATGAAAAATAAGCCATGTGCAGTAATATAGAAAATTGAGGATGCAACGCATTGGTATGAATCGTGATGCACCGGGATATCGAACCGAATCGAATCGTTGACAGGATAATCGAATCGTGAGACCAGTGAAGATGCACAGCCCTAGTGTGTGTGTGTGTGTGTGTTCCCCCCTCCCCTCGGCCGCCATATGGTCTCTCCCCTCATGTCCTGACTTGTCTCAGACTGTTCGCAAAAACAGAGAGGTTGACTTTTACTAATTACTAATACTAATTGATTGAAACAACGGCATTTTATTTTTCTCATTTTTTTAATTTTTATTTAATTTAATTTTGTAAACCGGAAGCGGGGGCGGGACATCCGCCGGAAGAGGGGGGCGGGACATCCGCCAGGAGAGGGCGGGACTTCCGATCAAAATGGGCGGGACTTCCGGTCGAAACGGGGCGGGACTTCCGGTCAAAAAGGGTGGGGCGACCTGTCACATTCCATGCATACTAATGTGATGAAAGTGGCATTTGTATAACTACTGGGACTAAAAATCATCCCGGGACTCTCGACCGGCCCACTTCAGTACCGCTAATAAATTGTCAACGGGGGGAGCGGGGGATGTCAGGGGCGGCGGCTGCTGTAGATAGTAAATGTAAATATGTAAATATTTGTGTCACTGCATCCTGGTAAAATACAAATATAATGTATAATGTCTGTGTCTTTGACATTAGCGCTGCTAGCCACCTGTGCCCTGTACTACGAAGCCAGTTCAACATACCCTGGATATGTTTGAGTAACAAACAAACTAACAACAACAAACTAACAAACGAGATCTCGCTAAGCGGTCCTACGACGCTGGTTATCAACTCGGTAAACCAAGCCAGGATTTCTCTCTCCAGCTGAGAGCGCGTTCACGTCTAAGCCACGAGTGGATCTGACTTTAATTACATTTGACTCGAGTGTTTCGTCAACATACTTCTGCATCCAGTATGTGACACTGTGAGTGTTGCACGGCCAGATACGGCTCAGCTGACTCAGATCAGGAAATATATGATATATTGTGATATTATATGATCGATGATCTGATTGATGATGTGATATCAGTGTGATATGAATGATAAGGGCGTCTTCTCTGCATACGGCAGTTTAAACTGTATTTCCTTTATCCTGTTATATGACTTGAGAGATTTAAACTCCACACACTGAGTTGATCTCTTTTCTATAGACGCCGGAGGCGGCCAGCGTCAGGTAAAATAAGTTATTTAGCCTTCCCAAACCTGAGCCTCACGCGCCGCCTATGGGGGATGTGCTAGTGATTTATCCGACCGGCCCACTTCGGTACCGGCCCATCGGGATTCGTCCCGATGACCAGTCCGCCACTGCACCCAGCCCACGTAAACTGTCAACGGGGGGAGCCTCGCTGCGGGGAAACGGTGGACCGAGTGTCCCGATCGGAGTGGGAATAATAATAATAATAATCCGTGCATTTTATCCATTAATTTCCCTAACATTGTGGTAAAAAAAACACACGTTTAATCCATGTTGGTGTACTACAACTACAAAAAGTATCGGTTTGTTTTCTCATCAGGAAATGCAGACCGGCACAAACAAACGATTTTTAATCATCATCCTGACGATCATTTAATCTATCATATGTTCGCCGAATTGACATGAAAGCACTAATAAATGTAGTTTCATCCACTTGAGTTTACAACTACAAAAATAATCGATTTGTTTTTATATCACATCCTACGGGAGGAAATTCAGCAGCTCTCACTACCGATTTGTAATCCTAATGTAATCATCATCTTCACCACGATCATCTATGTTTATGTTCACCGAATTGACATGAAAGCACTGACGAATATGAATATACTGTAGTCAACTTCATTACAACGTTATTAACTGTGTGATACACTGATGTTACCTCACATGCAGCAACTTTGTCTTGTTCTGCAGTTGAACTGCCGAAGAATTTAGTTATATTTGATGCACCTTTATTTTGTGTTGCTCGCTTGTGCATTTCTGTGCCAGCATGCTGTTTCAGGTCGTTTTCTCCACCGTGACCTATTGAAAAGTCCTTCCGACACAAGGTGCAAAAGACCCGAGACAGATCTCCACTCACGGGCTTTACCCAACTGTGTTTTTCTTCCCACTGTTTGTTGTAAGACACAAGTCTTTTCTTTTTAGAAGGGCCAGGGCCCAGAACCACATCCTCTCTCTCTTCTCCTCTTTCATTATCAACTCCTCCACCGGCAGCGCTCATTTTCCCACACGACTGAACAGGCTGACATGCCACACAAACAATGATGCCGCGCCCGCCACCCGCGGCCTACCGGAGCTTTTCTCAGACGCGGAGGAATACATGACTTGTGAAATGTAACTCCAATTCTATCCGTGATATACGCTCATTATATCATGGCTAAGAACCAATCAGATTGCTTGATTTGACTTGTCCGTTTTATAATTAGTTTTACTCAAGTAAATGATCTGAGTACTTCTTCCATCACTGCTGCAAACACACTTTAAATGGTTTGAGTGGTTTAAAGGAGACAAAATGCAGGTTTAGCCATTGGTGATTTTTTCAAATTGTATTATTATTTGTTTACACCCCACACTGTGGTACTTCGTCACTTCCTGCAATTGTCACATGGGTGTGCTTTAAGGTATTTTATCCACCTTTTGTGTGCCGGGCTTGTGTGATAGACAAAGAGGGTGAATTGGTCCCATACCTATTGTAGACCAAATGGTCTTGCTGTAAATGTTTGTTTATTTGCTTTATTAAATTGTATGGAACACAAACTTCAGTAAGGACTGCTCATTGGGAACAAATTTGGATAAAGAACCAAACTTAGCCTCTCTGCGACTTAATTCAATGTGTGAGTGTTGTCGCCTCATGGTTAGTTAGTCCAGGGCAGAGGTTGAATAGTAAAATAAATAATGCCCAATTATTTTTTTTATGTATCAAAAACCCAGTATATTACAGTGTAATATAATATTATGCGTAGGCATGTCTGAGTTCTCAGCTAGACATTGTTGGTTCTAAAAACATTCTGAGAATGTTACCATTCATTGTTCTAGGAATGGTTTCATCGAGAAGTTTTATTTTGGTTCCTAGAATGTACTTCTGAAAGGTAGGATAACGTTTTCTAAAAACATTCTTAAAATATTTGGTGATAACATTGTTCGAACAATATACCCCAAGTGTTTTTGTTGTTTATGCACATATCTCTATGGTCATATGGATGTCATTTAGAAGAATAGACTGACTATCAATGTCCGTCCCTGAAACCCCTGTTAGTGGGTTAGTGTGCCCCCCCCCCACCGGCCTGTTGGTCTGCTCTACACGGCTGGAGCAATCTTCAATAAACCACACCTGCAACCTGCTCATCAGCCACACTATGAAAACCTGTAGCCTGCACTCATTCCCTGCCGGATTGTTTGCCGTGAACGGATTGTTGCCGTGAACGGTTTGTTGCATGCCGCTCTACCTTTTCACCAGCATATTCTTTGACAACTTTGCCTGCTTTTGCCTCACACTAATTGTTGTGTCTCTCCCAGGAGGAATCCAAGGCCTTCCACACTCCCAAGACCAGCCAGGCCTCTCTACCCACCCTGGAATAACTGTTTCCCACTGCCGCCATAAACCAACCTCCACTCCCCTTTTCTAATAAACAAATGTTACTTTCACCAGCTGATTCCAATTCATCCTTTTACATGTGTTAATAGTCAAATTCCAAAGTAAACTATCAAAATCATCCTAAGGAATTTTGAGTTGAACAAATAAAGGAATATTATGTCTTTATGTTCTAATAATGTAAACATATTTTAGTAAATTGTTACCACAGAACATTTGCATACTTTTTTAACAAACCATGTTCTCCTTCTCTAAAATAATAACATTCTGGCAACATAAAAAAATCTAACTTGCAGCTGAAAATGTTTTGGCATACAGTAATGTTCTAACAATGTTAGCAAAAACATTTTAAGAATGTTTTTAGAGAACTTTATCCTACCTTTCAGAAGAACATTATGGGAACCAAAATAAAAGCTTCTGCTGAAAAACGTTTTAAGAACAGTGGCATAATGTTCTAACAATGTTATCACCAAACATTTTAAGAATCTTTTTAGAGAACGTTATCCTACTTTTCAGAAGTACGTTCTGGGAACCAAACAAAAACTTCCCGCTGAAAACGTTTTAAGAATAGGAGGGCATAATGTTCTAAAACTGTTATCACCAAACATTTTAAGAATGTTTTTAGAGAACGTTATCCTACCTTCCAGAAGAACGTTCTGGGAACCAAACAAAAACTTCCCGCTGAAAACCTTCCTAGAACAATGACTGTAACATTCTCAGAATGTTTTTAGAACCAAACATTTCTAGCTGGGAAGTGACCTCGGTCCTCGTTTCGTTTTTTACCGGTCAGTGTAGGAGCGCAGTATGGTGATTCCCAGGACGAAGTACATCATGACAGAGAAGAGCACCATGCTAAGGCCCAGCAGCATGGCCCTGTCCTCTCCCGCACTCAGAGCTGTCACCGGCTTCCTCTTGTCCAGGATGTCATAGTCACGATGGATGATTCTGAAAAAAAGTGTATTCTGTATTTATTTTTAGAAGACAACATTGGATGTTTCAGTTTTTACTGCTGAGGGTCTTTAAACATTAACTGACAGCTCAAAACTCAAACTGATGTTCCAATGCCATACTTACATACCAGCTGGAAGTTCAATAATTTACAGTGCACACATCTAAATTATCCCTGGCACTTTAACATCAACATAAATTGTCATTTACTTGTATATGTGTTATTATTATTGTGATATTTCAGCAACTTTTATCCCTTACAGTCCAATCCAAATCGAGTTCAACTGCTTTCAAATATTTTGTTTGTAAATATTAGGTCAGCTAATAAATGCTAAAATAAAAACTGAAAATGTACATACAGGACTTACTGTACTCTCAAAATCTAAATTCAATAACACCTAAAAGACAATTCACCTACTTCAAGTTATTCAGGCTAAATATATACTCCAATTGCAAACAAGTCAAATTTGTTTTGTTTGTTGTAAATGTTCATTCATTTGCATATTCAATTTCATTAAAAGTATGTACAGTAGCGTCTACAAATGTTGGAATTAACATAAAAACAAACCAAGCAATCAGTGTTTGATACCTGCGGTCACTTCTTCCATCTGCTTTACTTCCTGCAAACAGAAACATTCTTTTAGAGGATTGTGGGAACTGTAGTCCGCCGCTGCTGCCAGAGGAGCTGACCCAACTGCAAAATACAAGAGACAGTTATTAAAGAAAACCTACAGACCTTTCATGGTCTGATGAACTGATTAGATAAAAAAAAAAAAAGATCATTAAAATGTAAGCACTTTTGACCTTTTATTCCACCATTTTTAATGGATTAGATTGGTTTCATCATGTCAAAGAGATTTCAACTAACAGTGACCACAACAATCTTGTCAAAATATGTTGGTTGAAGTTTATTTCTACAACAACTAATCAGTTGTACTGGAGTGCACAGCCTTCAAAGAGGCAAAAAACGACCGCTGCTGGTTTTAAAAAAATGTAAATCCATATGTCATCACAGAGCTGGCCCAGCATGCCGTACTGTAATTTACAACCTGGGCTCAACAGGGCGCTTCCACAGTCATCAATAAGAGTCCTCACTGAGGTTACAGTATTGTTAGCTGCGTGTGTGCGTGAGTGCGTGCGTGCGTGCGTGAGTGCGTGCGTGCGTGAGTATATACTGTATGTGAGTGTTGTATGCTCTACATGTAGTTGTCCATTTATCAATTAAAGTGCTTGATATCATTTTCCCTCTCTTGTACCCTTGTTTATTATCAGATGCAAATCTTTTTCCAGGGGTGTTTACTGGATTCTGATGTGAATCTGTATGATCCAGGGGCTTTCTAACCTCTAAAAAAATTAAATAATGCTAAAAATAATATTAATAGTGTCATTAGGGTAATCCTGGATTTGGTTTGGAGACTATGCCATCCATGCTGTCACAGTAACCCATCCTAGACAATTAACCATTGTTGTTCTCTACCGTCCACCAGGCGCCTTGGGGGACTTATTGGAGGAATTGGATAACCTCCTCTCACACATCCCTGAAACTGGTCCTCCCGCTGTACTTCTCGGAAACTTCAACCTCCAGACGGGTAAGATAGACAAACTAACATCTCTATTACCGCCTTTGCTTTCTTAATGTCTCCGTCCCCACCAACTCATAAAGCTGGCAATGTCCTTAATCTCATATTCTCAAGGAACTGCGCTACTTCTAACCTCTCTGTAAACCCGCTCCACACATCCGATCACTTCTTCATTTCATTCTCTCTACCCCTTCCAAACATAACAAACTAATCTCTTCTCATCCTGCACCTGTCCCGCCGTAACCTCTCCGTTCCCTCTCCCCCTCTACCTTTGCCTCATCGGTGCTCTCAGCCTCCCTTCCTCTGACTCGTTCCAACTCCTGCCTCCAAACTCTGCTGCAGAAAACTCTCCTCTCTACTCTCTCATCCTCTCTGGACTCTCTCTGTCCTCTCACATCTCGGCAGGCTCGTCAGTCCCCTCCTGCTCCCTGGCTAAATGACGCACTGCGTGCTAATAGAACCGTCTTTAGGGCAGCAGAGCGGAAACGGTGGAAATCCAAAAACACCCGCGACGACCTCCTAACCTATCAGGCTCTCCTCTCCCTCTTTCTCTGCTTCGATCTCTCAGGCAAAAAGCACTTTCTTTCAAGATAAGATCCAATCTTCCTATTCCTATCCTAAAAAACTATTTTCCATCTTCTCCACCCTCTTGGACCCTCCCAAAGCCCCTCCCCCCTCCTCACTTCTGTCAAGCGACTTTGTTAACCACTTTGAAAAAAAGGTTGATGATATTCGCTCTTCTTTTTCTGACTCACCTTTACTCACTGATGGGTCACCAGACCCTCCTTCCACCCGCACACTAACCTCCTTTTCCCCTCTCTCGCCAAGTGAGGTTCTTACCTTCATTACCTCTGCCCGCCCTACCACCTGTCCTCTGGACCCTATCCCCTCAAACCTCCTTCAGACTATCGCTCCTGATATTCTACCGTTTCTCACCCATTTCATCAACACTTCTCTAACTTCTGGTCACTTTCCAAACAGTCTCAAGGAGGCAAGGAGTAAACCCTCTCCTAAAGAAACCCACTCTCAACCCGTCTGATGTTATAAACTACAGGCCTGTCTCTCTCTCCTCCCGTTCCTGTCTAAAACACTTGAACGCGCTGTCTTTAAACAACTCTCCTGTTATCTCCATCAGAACAAACTTCTGGATCCGCACCAGTCTGGTTGCAAGGCAAGTCACTCCACAGAAAACTGCTCTCATTGCTGTCACTGAGGAACTGCACACTGCTAAAGCAGCCTCCCTCTCCTCTGTCATCATCCTTTTGGACCTGTCCTGCTGCATTCGACACGGTGAACCATCAGATCCCTCCTTCGCACTCTCCAAGAACTTGGATTTTCAGGCTCTGCACTTTCCCTCCTCACCTCATACCTCAAAGACCGTACCTACAGGGTCACTTGGAGAGGGTCTGAGTCCGACCTTTGTCAATTAACTACAGGGGTCCCTCAGGGCTCTGTTCTTGGTCCCCTCCTCTTCTCCCTGTACACAAACTTCGCTCGGATCTGTCATTAGCCCGCATGGTTTTTCATACCACTGCTTCGCTGACGACAACCCAATTAATTCTGTCCTTTCCCCCGCTCAGAGACCCAGGTTGTCGCACGCATCTCTTGCTTGTTTAGCTGACATCTCTCTCAGTGGATGTCCGCTCATCATCCTCAAGCTCAAGCCTTGACAAGACTGAACTGCTTTTCCTTCCGGGAAAAGATTGTCCCACTCTTGACCTGACTATCACATCGGCACCCTCTGTTGTTTCCTCCCCGACCCAGACTGCAAGGAATCTGGGTGTAATCCTAGATAACCAACCTGTCCTTCACTGCAAACATCGCTGCTACACACCCGTTGCTGCAGATAACACGCTTTACAACATCAGGAGATACGTCCCATCTGACCCAGAAAGCGACCGTAGCTTCTGGTCCAGGCTTTCGTCACCTCACGCACTAGACTACTGCAACTCCCTCCTGGCTGGTCTACCTGCATGTGCCATCCGACCTCTGCAAGCTCATCCAGAATGCAGCGGCTCGTCTGGTCTTCAACCTTCCTACATTTTCCCACACCACTACCGCACCTCCGCTCCTTCACTGGCTTCCAGTAACTGCTACGAATTCACTTCAAGACACTGGTACTTGCGTATCATGCTGCCGAATGGAATTCTGGCGCTTCCTACATCCAGGACATGGTTAAAAGCCAGGATGACTCGCTGCACCCTCGCTGCGAGGGGGGACCCAAAGTTCCCATCAGCAAAAACACGTGGGTTTGCTATCCTGGCTCCAAAATGGTGGAAATGAGCTCCCCCATTGACATCAGGACAGCAGAAAGCTTACACACCTTACGGTGCAGACTGAAAACTCCATCTCTTTCGACTCCACCCCCTCGAGCGATAGAATTACTAACAAAGAACTGCTAACAAACCACTTATATACTAATAAAGGACTGGCTTATCTATAGCCAGTTGAGTAGCACTTGAAATGCTTGGCTCTATGAAACCTGATGTACTTATATGATTCTGTATTCTTCAAGGTTGTGTCTTCCTGGTCGAATGCACTTATTGTAAGTCGCTTTGGATAAAGCGTCAGCTAAATGCAATGTAATGTAATGTACACATGCATTCCCTACTGGGAGCAATGAGTTTCAAGGACCTGATCAGGTAAAGCCTAAAGAAAGAAGTTGAACTGCATTATGAGACTCCACTGTTTTGGTGCTTGACTTATAGACTTTAAAATATCTCTAATTGTGAATGACATCACAACCAATGTTGACTGCGTTCAACAATATGTCATTAGGTTAGCAAGACCAGTTCGAGCTTGGTTAGCATTTGTTAGAAATACAATATTAAAAGATCTATTCTGAATTTTTTAGTTTTGTTTTAATACAAACACTTGAGGCACAAAGTTGGACATCAGTGTGTGTGTTTGACTGATTTAATAAGACACACAAAAAAGACAGAGGTGCCAATAAACAGTGGATGACTACAGCTTTAACTTCTGTTGATGGGCAAAGCAGCCATCTTGGGATTTCATTTTTTATTTTTTTATTTTATGAAATTCTATGTTTACATGGCATACATAAGAACATTAAATCCAGTAAAAACGAAAGAAACATTAAATGTGTAAATATCGAGAAATCATAAAAACTGAAAAAAAACAGATTTGTTTAGGATATAGTTAACATATTACGTATAAATGATTTCTTCTCATAATTAAATTAATTGTCACATTTTAGCGGAGGGTCGTAATGTTTTGTGTTCTGTAGCCTACCTCACCCATTTTCCCCATCTATCATCAAAGATATGAACTTGATTTCTAATTCTCATGCTCATTATTTTCATTCCAGTTATTTATTTTACAGGATTTTCCAATTGTAGTTATTAAGTTATCATCTTGGTTTTTGCGGTTGTGGGTTGGTGAGGTTATTTTAATTCTGGAAGTCGCATGCCTGTTTTTCATCTTGTACATGTATTCTTTAACTTTCAAATCCAGAGTGATATTTTGTCTCCATAAGATAAGATGGACCTTTATGAATCCGCTGGGAAATCCAGGAGTTTGAGCAGCAACACAGTGAGAGCGAAAATCAGGCAGTACAGATTCACACAAGAATAATTCAATAAAGATAAGTAGCAAGTAACTGTTAAAACAAGAAATGAATTAAATGAACATGAAAGACACATTCAGTGTGGCAGCCTATCAAGCCGCCTGCTTGTCCTCCTGTTTGTATGGAGAATAACAGCAAACAAGTGTGTGTGTGTGTGTGTGTGTGTGTGTGTGTGTGTGTGTGTGTGTTGTGTGTGTGTGTGTGTGTGTGTGTGTGTGTGTGTGTGTGTGTGTGTGTGTGTGCTGCATACCTACAGAGGTCTACATGTGTGTCTTCGACTGTTATATTTGTTTAAAGAGGGTTATCTTTGTAAACTAATGGGAAAACACACACACACACACACACACACACACACACACACACACACACACACACCATTTGTATTGTATTATTGTATGAGAGAGGTTCCAGGTTGAATTGAGGCGAATATTTGTAATGTTCAGAGGTTGTTGTGTTTAATATTCATGAGAATATTTGTCATTGTTCAAATGATAATAAACATTGGCATAACGCATATTTGTCCACTCAAATGTTGATAAGAGTTTTTGTATATTGTAATCGACTGACAGTCCTAATTGTATATATACATATATAAGTAATAATACATAGTGAGTTTCGGGAAACATGCAGGTACACATGCAGGTATACAACTGCTAATGTGAAAGTTTAAAACAAAGAGTTTAGGGTTCAAGTGATAGTCATTGACTTTACAGAGGTGTATGTTTCTTAATGATTTCTGTGTTCATTTGGAAGCAAAACTTGCGTTTTAGTATTTTATTTCTTAATAATGATGTATTTCTTATATTTTGCCAACAGCGTAAGGTGAGTCATTGGACAGTCAAAAGCAATATTTAAAAAACTAAATTGACATCATTAAAAACAATCATAAGCAACATTATCTAACTCAGTTTGCCAATATAGTCTGAAGTGACATCCAACAACCAGACAAATATTGTATCTTCACAGTCACTTTTTAAATACCTGGTTAAATAAAGGGCCTACAACAAATATAACGACATAAGCTAAGGCCACAGCTTGACACATTGGCATCATCATCCAACATAAAGTATTTCATTAAATAATCTGCACACTGAGCAGAAATCTCTGCCATTAAAAGTACTAATACGAAAGACTTCCGGTTACGTAATGCCAACAGCAGACGCTTGATTTCCCAGCTCCGTCAGACCCGTGATTAAAATAGCCAAAACCAAGAGATATCCGACAAATGAACACTAGACTGAATGATATAATCCCCAACTCAATGAACCAGGGCAAGAGAGAAATCAAGAAGAACGCTAAAACAGGAAAACAGGAGGAAATGAAAGCTAGCCAAAAGCAGCTAATGCTAACGGACAGCATGCGTAGCATGCGTAGCATGAGCAGCGAACCAACAGGTGGTGAATCAGAGATGCTAGCGGAGTTGAGAAAACTCAGACAAGAAAACAGTGAGTCCTTTAAGGACACTAAGCTGTCAATTAACAGACTGGAATCGTCCATGACTGAGATAAACAGCAAATAGTACAACTGGACGAAAGAATAACAACGGCAGAGAATAGAGTGAGCGCCACGGAAGACAGAAGCATACGTCAAGAAAGGGCTGGTGGGCTACTTACTCAGAAGAGAGGCTAGTTTAGCAGCAAAATGCGATGACATGGAAAACCGACTTCAGCGCAATAATATCAGGATATACGGAATAAGAGAGGGAGCTGAGAAGGACGACATGATGTCGTTCATAACCGCACTCTTACACACAAAGCTAAAGGTACCGGGAGATATGGAAATTAAACTCGAAAGAGCGCACAGAGCCCTTGCTCCTAAGCCAAAAGAGTCATCAGCACACGCCGAGATCCATCATTGTGCGATTCCTGGATTTCAGTGTCAAACAAATAATACTGCAACAGGCATGGAAACAACGAGACATTGAATTCAAGGGCCAGAGGGTGTACTTTGATCAGGATTACTCCCCGGACTTGCAAGGAAAAAGGAAGAGAGTACGAGAGGTGATTAAGCAACTGAAGGAGAAGAATATCAAGGCTCAGTCACAGCTGCACAGCTGAAGCTTTTCCTGGCCACGGGAGTGACGGTGTTCCCCACACTGGTCGAGGCACAATCGACTCTGAAAGAGCTTGGAGTCGACGCAAGAATTGAGAAACGAGACATACTGGAGAGGGAGTTGCGGAAATTGATGTGAGATATTGTACCAAAGAAGTGTGATACATGTGAAATGGCAGAAAGTCTTGTTGCAATTTCCAGACATTAAAAGAGGTCTGTGGAGTTTCCCTGGTAATTATCAAATAGTAGCAGTTAAGTGAATACTGTTCAAGCAATACCTGTGTTTGTGTTTTATAGTGATTTCTCTGTTTTTATCCTTTCATAAATGTGAGGACTAAAATGGCGAGAGACAAAGGGCTGTAAAATAGGTTTTATTGCAGTGGGGGATGTGGAGGTATGCAACACAGGGTGAGTGTGTGTGGGGAGAGGATATTCTGTTTTAGATCTCTGGCAGGCCAGGTTTTAAGGAAATCTATATATCTTGAATAAGTATATGTGTGAGTTTATACATTCCTGTGTGTTAATAGTTGAAGGAACAAAAGGTACATTTTTCCTCGCAAATATAGAGAGGTTTTTTATAGATTTCTGAAACAATGTTCCCTTTTTCTTAAAGGAAGATGAGCACAATAGTTTTTTGTTTGACTTTTTACCTGTTTATCAAAAGAGTGTTTTAAGCTATTTGTGAAGAAGGAAGATGCAGAATTAATGGTGATTTCTGTTTGGAGTGTAAAGATTATCCCTGATAATGTTTTCTGGGTTAAACCATCGATAGGCTTTACAAATGGGGAGGGGCATTTCCCATGATTTTAATGATGTGTATCCTGCAGGCCTTCCCAACACCTGTGGCTTTCAAAGCTGCCATGCGCTGATTCCCTGTGAGATAGCGTTTTGGTATCTCCCAAATGAAACTCCACCCCTTTGTTGGTTTTGGGACGTGCAACGTGTTGCTTCATTCTCTCTTCACGCGCGGCCCGGAGCGGGAGGTCAGGGCAGCCTGTGAACAAGGCCAGGAGTAGGCATACTCCTGACATTACTCATATGATATGGCTTCGTATGGTAATGTATTATATGGTATTGCATTGTTACCGTTTATGATTAAAACAGATTTTTGTTTAACCCTCGTCCTGGTTGTTTTGAGTGTTTCTTCTTTTAAAGCAAGCTCATTAGGAACGGCGCGGAGAGAAGTAGACCAAAGCTCCTTCAGAGTTGACGCAGGACAAGTGGTCAACCCAGGGGAATCGGAGGAGGAACCAGATGCAATTGAACCCCACAGACGTGAGAGCTATCATCCACGGAGACAACGGAATGAATGACTGAAGGGTCGTGAGGAAAGTGATAATTTGCGAATACAGGGGATATAACATAGACTGTGGGGTTGATTGACTCATTCTAATAATTTGTCGGACATGGATAATTTGATAAAAGAAGTGAAGATGGCAAGGATAATATGTGTATATGAATAGGGTCTGAACGGGGAGGGGGGGAGCAAACACCGCAAACTCTGGCTAGAGTATTGCAGTCAAGGCGACGAGGACTACAAACCAGGGCAACCGTTGCATGCGCACTTTGTGCGTTTTTCCCAGAGAGCTGGAGCTCTCTGCCCAATTCATATGGGGGGTGGGATGCCTTTTTAGTTTTCTACTGGAGGCATTCTACCAGGCACTTGGAAGTTCATCATTGTTTATTGCAAAGTGTAATACTGTTCTATCATTTATTGGTTATTATTGTTCAATGTTGTTCGGCAAACATATGTATAAGGAGGATAAGCACCTGGATTTCAATTTACAGTTGGCAAAACACTGAAGTGGGGTTTGAAACAAAGAACAAGACACAATGCAGGTTTAATAGTTCATTTAAATTACTGGTCATAATATGAATACATTGCATTTCATTAGTTATAACGTAAAAGGAATCAACCACCCCATAAAGAGGAAGAATTATCGTCAATTGAAGAGATTGAATTGCTCAGTAGCACTACTGCAGGAGACCCATTTGAGTGCAGAGGAACACAAAAAGCTGAGAAGGGCAGTTTTCAGTGCCTCATGTGGAGGAGAAAAAAAAGAGGAGTAGCTATTTTGTGTCATAAGTCGTTATGTTTTGTTCCAGAGAAAGTACATGAAGACAAAAAGGGACGCCATGTTTTGGTGGTGGGGACAATTGGGAATGTAAATATAACTATTTTGAATTGATATGCTCCAAATGAAGAAGATCCCGGCTTCTTTAAAGAAATTGCAACACTTCTAGCAGAAAACGCAAAGGGAATAATCATAGTCGGGGGGGATTTTAATTGTGTTGTGAACCAAAGAATAGACAAACAACCACCTGTACTAGGACCACAAACACGAAAAGCTAAAGCATTATGTAACATGATAGAGGAACTTGGGCTCACAGATATATGGCGCTTACAACATCCTAGAGACAGGGACTTTACATTTTTTCAAAAGTGCACAAGAGTTACTCCCGAATTGACCTCTTCTGTGTCTCCAAACAGGATGCCCATAAAGTCACAGATTGTCACATTGAACCCACTACCATCTCAGATCATGGACCAGTGGTAATGTCAATCAAGTTGGAAGAGGAGAAGTATTATAGATACTGGAGGTTGAATGTTTCATTATTAAATAACCCAGAGGTGGTACAAAGTATAAGAGAAGAATTTAATAATTATCTGGAACATAATGATAATGGAGAAGTTTCGGTATCGACAGTATGGGAGGCAGCTAAAGCAGTTCTTAGGGGAAAATAATTGCCCTCTCCTCAAGATTGAAAAAAGAACGTGAAAAGAAACAATTAGATTTAGAAACTTGCCTACGAGAGTTGGAGCGAGAACTGTGGAAAATTGATGTAAGGTATTGTACAGAAGAAGTGAGGCAGCATATTTTTGGTATATTCATTTTAATGTCACCCATATATAGGAGGTGTATTGCATCAGGTTATCCCTAATATATGTGTGGGTTTATACATTTTGTGTGTTAATAGTTGAAGGAACAAAAAGTACATTTTTCCTCTTAAATATAGAGAGGTTTTTTTATAAATTCCTGAAACAATGTTCCCTTTTTCTTAAAAGTAGATTAGCGCAATAGTCTTTTTCTTTGACTTTTACCCGTTTATCAAAAGGGTGTTTTTAGGCTATTTTTAAAGAGGGAAGATGCAGAATTACTTGTGAGTTCTGTTTTGAGTGAAAAGATTACCCCTTTGAGTGTTTTTCATGGTTAAACCATTGATAGGCTTTGCAAATTGCGAGGGACATTTCCCCAGATATAATGATGCACATCCTGCAGGCCTTCCCAACACCTGTGGCTTTCATAGAGGGAAAACATATGGACTATGTGTGATAAGCTACATAATAAGAATGTGTTTTGCTTCAAACTGAAAACTGTTTGGTACTCTGCTGGCCCGCGCTGATTCCCTGTGAGACAGCGTTTTTTGATACCTCCCAAATGAAACTCCACCCCTTCCTGTTGTGTTGGTATTGAAGCTGTTCAGCTTGTTGTTCTCTCTCTCTCCACGCGCTGCTCAGACCGGAGGGTGCAGCGCGTGAATCAGGGCAGGAGTAGGCCTACTCTTTTACATTACGGATATGATATGATATGGCTTTATATGGTATGGTAATGTATTATATTGTATTGCATTATTACCTTTTATGATTAAAACAGATTTTTGTTTAACCCTCGTCCTGGTTGTTTTGAGTGTTCCTTCTTTTAAAGCAAGCTCATAGGAACGGCGCGGAGAAGTGCTATCTACTCCTTCAAATGGCGACCCCGACATCTTGACGTGCCGACGTGGTGACGTCATGTTTTTTTTTTGAGGAAGCACTGGCAGCCAGCGGACGGAGGGAGATGCCTGGAATAATATTTGACAACTATGGATCCAACTGAAAGGTAAAACGGACGCCTGTTTCTATCGAAGGTCTGTAATTGGCTCAAGCTAAATTTTAGAGTTGTCAAAGATATTTCCAGGTGTCATTTACGGTAAAGAGTGCAATGCATATTTTAGCATAGGTAGGTAACAAACGGACTACTAAGATTGATAAAGCAACGGTTAGGAACCTCGGGGATTTTTCAGAATCCTGCGACTGACGTTAGCTACACGTGAAGCGACGAGTAATGTAAGACGAAGGTGCAAGGCCCCGTGGGTTTTTCCAGAAATCAATACGGCAATTCCGTCGGTGGGAGTCCAGTAGTTTCCTAAAAAAGATACTATCCAGGACGAAACTGAATAATGCTTCTTCAGCCTCATAGGAAGCTGCAGTGTATTATATGTCATAAATCCAATGGAGAGATACGCACATTTCAAAAAGCCATTTTGAAATGAACGGAATCTCGTTCTCTTGTTCTGTGGGGTTATTAATCAAAAAAGCTCGATAGACTGTACGGGGAATAATTTTCTGTGAATAATTACTAATAGATAAGGGAGAAAAGTCAGATAAAGAAATGCGAAGTCATGCTGGAAAGATACCGTGGGTTCGAGAAAGCCCCCACTTTTTCTTCACAGCTTTCCTCTGAAAAAGGAGGGAATAACATTGAAGATTAATAGATCAATGTGTCGTAGATATTTAAATAAATAAGAAACATTGCATTGTGAATTTCGTGGTATTTGTCATTTACTGAGAATTGTACTTATATTTCAGAGGCATTTATTGCATACAGTAACGTTGAGGGAAAGTAATAATAGGTTTTGCTGAGTATATGAAGTACATGCAGGTTAAAGTTTGATTCAAATTGAACATAATAGTGGATTATTCCACCTAGATCTCATCTCTGAGAGTCCATTGGGTTAATGAGTAAGAGGTCCTTTTGTTCTTCAGGCCACATGCTCAGGATGAGCAGCATCCAAGTCATTTCACCCCATGAGGTCAAGAGTCATTCTGTTAGACCACAATCTTGTGTAAGACAAATCATTGTTCTTTTGTCACATTTTGAATTAAACGATAATTAGAGGGAGTTTTTGTAATATCATTAGTAGACATTAATTGTGTTTGTAAGTTTATGAAGAAAGAGTTGAAAGTAAACGGGAGGTTGTTATAAGTTTGTCAGTCAGAAGGAATCTGTTAAATGGTTACGCATGACAGAGGTGTTGCACAAACACACAGAGGTGATTGATGAGGGGAAACTTGGGCCGGCAGCTGCAGGGCACAGGGAGTAAAAGAGAAAGAGAGACAAGAGAAGTAGATGTTTTGAAGAGTTCAGAGAGAGTAAAACTTGTAAAGTTAACTGCTATTCTAAATAATGTCATGTTTTGTGAGTAAACATGAAAAAAAATATATTACTAGATATAACAACAACATGCTTAACTAGGTTGACAGAAAACTGCTATTAACCAGTTTCAGCAGCTACTGTCCTATCTGTGTTCTAAAGAGAACATACGTTGCATTTACAATTCATATTAAGGAAGTTCACAATTGATACCATTAAAGACCGTTTTGGATTAATAGGGCGTGTCTGTCAAACACTCGTGCTCAGATGGAATAAAGTGTTGAGATGTTCTCAAGAGTGGGAGTTTTCACAACGCTTTTTAGTTTGTATTGAGACAATTAAGTGATAAGGACAGAAAACTGTTCCGTGATGATTTCTTTAGGTTTTAGCTTTAGTAATGGAGATTACATTTTGTGAGGAAACCTTTCCACCAATAATAAGTGTTCAAAGATAATATTCATTAACTGTGATCAGATTACTTGTTTTTCAATTATAGCGCTAAATACAGTTAGTTTTGTATTTTGTTACAGATCTAACCTGCTTGTAACACAACTTAGATAAACAATTTCAAAAAGAATAGAATAAGCAAGTGGTTAAAGGGGGTTTCCTGTTTGGCTCATTTGATTTAGAACTGAAGTAAGGAAGAATAGTGTTTTGTGAGAACTGTCATTCCTCATGGTTTTAAGATAAATCATCAGTTTGTATGGACTTTGATGTAGAGATAGGATCATGGTGGAGAAGGAAGACCTTTTTTGGTTTCAAATTAAAGAAGATTTTAAAGATGAAGTTTATTTTTTCTGACTAGAATTTTAGAAGCAGGACTTCAACTAGACAAAAGAGATTTTACAATGTGGTTTTACTGCTTTTAATGAAGTAAAGAATCTGGGTAGACTACTGCCATTGGTTGTTTTAACATTCACATGTTTCAGCATTCCTGACCATATAGACACTCAGCCGTTTTATTTTGTAACCCTTTGGGGGAGAGATTTAAATTGAGTTTTTCTCCAGTTGCTGATTTATTGTGATTACAGCGGCACTGGAAAGTTGTGCGCCACCTTTGGGTTGTACTCTGAATCAGTGTGTTGGTGAAGAGTTGCTCACTACAGAAACAGAAGAACTGTGCAAAGAACGCATCTCTGAGGAGGGTTTGACATTTTGCGTGTACCTCGTTGCCAAGGAAGCAGTTTTTGGGGATTCCTGCTGTGCAGAGGACAACGTGTGTCTGCTGATTGTAGCACATTGATCCAGAGGTGCCTTCCCCCTCAGGACATCCCAGTGCAAAACAAGAGTTTCATTGATCCAATTGACTACAGCTGCAGAGGACAACGCATCACTGACTGTTCACATTATGACAAGATCTTGAGACAGGCTGGTCTCAGACTGTTCAGACTCTGAAGAAATTATGCGATGATTTGACAGCATAACTGTGCAAGAGTTTTCCAGAGGGTGGTGTAGAACAATAGGGTTAGTGTTTGAGAAGGGAGGCTGATTGTTTAAACGATGGTCTGGAATACTGAAAAGATTAAAGTTTAATATCCTTGTTTGGCAAACAAGTGTTTGCAGCACGTGCTACGCTCTGCATCAGCCAAACGGCTCGCTGCACCCTCGCTGCCAGGGGGACCCAAGTTCCCATCAGCAAAAACACGTGGGTTTGCTATCCTGGCTCCAAAATGGTGGAATGAGCTCCCCATTGAAATCAGGACCGCAGAAAGCTTACACACCTTCCGGCGCAGACTGAAAACTCATCTCTTTCGACTCCACTTCGAGCGATAGAATTACTAACAAAGCACTTATATACTAATAAAGGACTGGCTTATCTAAAGCCAGTTGAGTAGCACTTGAAACGATTGGCTCTTTGAAACCTGATGTTCTTATATGATTCTGTTTTCTTCAAGGTTGTGTCTTCCTGGTCGAATGTACTTATTGTAAGTCGCTTTGGATAAAAGCGTCAGCTAAATGCAATGTAATGTAATAAAAGTGTGTTGCCGATTCACTATTCTCTCATTCCTCTTTGTTTGGATGTAACTTTTAAGATACCATAATGTATAATAATCTGTGTTTGCCGAACTGTAAGTAATGTTTTGTTTGTTTTTCTATCTCAACAATGTAAAATTGATCTGCATATGGTTGAATAAACATTTTGTTAAAAAAAAAAAAAAGTACTAATACAACATAAAATGCAGGTGATCACTTCCAGTCAGTCTGGGAATAACATGAACAAGATCACGTACCGAAGAGCAAAACATGAGGAAGCCGTTGGCACCTGGCAACTGAAGCAGGAGCAGCCAACATGGCAGGACTAAATATTGACTGAGGCACGCTTCACTGCCAACTCGGTCTATAAAAGTTAACCGGCCCTGAGTCAATATTTGCTTCTGCTGTATATGTACGCTGTCTGGCTGGTTGTTGTTTGAGACAGGGTTTTCAGTAGCAGCGCCCTCTTAGCTCAAAATACATTGAAATCAACACTGGTGATAAGATCAGCGGTGGGAAATGTCAACATTGACAGCAAAGAATCAAAACTTCAGATTTAAATCTACACTCTTTCCTGAATTGGTTCCATTAGTTCCCACAGGGAGGTCAAGGTGCCCCAAAGGGTCAAAAGTTGACAACAAGATATTAAACAGAAGAAATGCATTTGTGGACACTTTAAACTTCGGGTTAGCTTCGTTTTTAAAAGTCACCGCTAAAGGGGTCCAAAATTGCTGAAGTATAGTGGACTCGAGACATACATTTAGCAAGATTTACCTTTTTAGAAGAAAAACATATTAGAGTAAATGGAGCCTCAGCCTCGTATGAGCCAGCCAATAGCCTGACGTCTCTTAGCTTTACATGTTGTTTGGCCCAGTTGCTTCATCCATAGCTTAGTTTGGTAAATAATTATTTAGCACAAGCTTGTTTTAAAAAGGTAATATTTTAGCATTTTTGTATTGAACAAAATGTATATTCCTCTTTTAGATAAGGACTGAACGTTGAACTGCTTTTATATTGAAATTGGAAATAGTGCAAGTTTCAAATAGTTGCTATTTTGTAGTTAGTAGCAAGTGAAAATATTATTTTTTTGCCAGCTAATTCTTTGAACAAAAATGTATAGAAGGAGTTTTAGATTGTCCCAACTAAACATAAAGAACATATAAGCCTTAAAAGACTGAAAGTATTGACAGCCACTTCCGGGGCCGTTAAAGTATTTTATCTCACTTCTACAAACACTACTGAGTTAGCTGAGTGCCTAACTGGCTGCACAAGAGGGGTATGAGCAGTATGAGGCATGGCTACAATGGGTGATCTGTTTGTGAAGTGTTTTGCTTAAAATACCAGACATGTTTTGTATAGTTATGGCCCTACAATATATTTTTCCGATATAGCATAATCGGTCCACTTTAAATATTATTGATGAACGTCAAGTATACCATTAGTATTGTAGGGCAACTGCATTATATTATCTAAAGAAACAATTTTGTGATTGTGTAAAAGACAAATCCAGGTTTGAAAGTTAATATCTAGAAAATGACAGCAATTTTAATTGTAATTATTCAGCTCTGCGTGGATGCTGGTTTACACCTTTGACCTCAGAGCAGTGTCAAAAATAATGCATGAATAACAAACGCTTTGTGTGAATTGTGCAGTATAGAATAGTATAGTTTAGAAAATAAATAGCTAACAAATGTACTACAACTGTAGTTACAGCTTTACTCCTGTATGAGCACAGTGATGATGAAATGGAGCTCACCTGATTTCTGACTGAGGTCAGACGATCCATCCTTCTCCAATCTATTATTTATATTTAATGCTACTACGTTGGTTTTGACTTCTGCGTGAGACTTCAAGCTGCTTAACCTTCATTATTGAGGATAGAAATCTAGTAAATGGTGCACTTTAATAGACAAAATCTATTAAAAAAAGTTATATTCCAAAGTAACTTTGGAGCAAAAAGCAAAATAAGGAAAACTTGTAAATAATAAACCTTGGATGTCTTGGAAGAAGCCTTGAGGCTCTGTATTGACTGCTCTGTGTGAGGTATCTATAACAGCAGCGTCACCGACTCCAGGTCAGCATCATTAGCATCTGTCAGGAGGTGGGAGGGAGCCGCTGTGTGGAAGGGGGTGTGGTTGGCAGGGAGGAGAACATTTGAGCCCTAAACCTAATGTTCAGACATGACCATGGTAATAATCTGCTCGGGTAACTCTTTTCAAGAAGTGAAAAATGCCAAACTATTCCTTTAAGGTACGGGAAAGATTATAACCATACTGTAGAAAATAAACTCATGGGATAATAATGTTGCTGTGTGTCATCAGGACATCTACATAAGCAACTGTATTTTTTAGCCATAAAGTTCATTATGGGAATCGGTGTTTGTCCAGTCTGGTTTCCTAAAACTGTAGTGCCTAGACAACTTAAACGCATTGGCAAAGTCGTTTTTAAAGGGGAAGATATTTTGTATAAGATTCTGTACCACACATACTTTTCCATTCAGTCGAGTGAAGTCGATTAGGAGGTTGCGGTGGATATTTAAATCAAACAGACACCTGAGAAATTACCTGTCATTGCTAACTTTTAAAATGTATGTCCATAACTTAAAAAAAGTAACAAAAATACTTAATTCGACCAGAACCATGATCTTTATCAAGATATTTAGTGATGTTGTTTTCTTTCAATTTGCAAGCTTATCATTAAACTGTGACCAGGAAAACATATGTTTAATTCCAATGCATTTTAATTGTATGTGAACATATTTTGGTAGGGAGACAGGGTGCGTTTTTCTGCTTTTTTGGGGGAATTCTTATGACCATGTGTCAACAAATATGGTGTATTCCAAATTCAAAGGCAATGGATTGGGATTAGCATAACTGCCAGATGATAAATATGAAAAAGGGCTATTAGAAATAACAGAGTTATTAATTGTTAATTGTTATTAATTGTTAATCAATTGTTGCTTGAGTGAGGGGATGCACAATATTATGTGATGACAACTGTTTTTCATCAGCTGTTGGATTGATCTTTTTCTGTTTCTTTAATGTTGTTTATTTATTATTGGGTATTTATTTTTAGGAAAACTTTTAAATGATGGTACATGTTGAAATGTTGAACGTATGGGTATTCAAACCCTTACTTACTAATTATAAATAGAATGATACATAAAACGTTTGAACTTTTTTGAGTAGATGGGCCAGGATCCAGATTGCATTGTCAGCCTTACCGAACGTCCGACCCGTGCTACTGTGGTGTCAGAAGTCTGAGACACAGGGCCTTTGACCTGTCAATGGATGATGGATATCTAAATGATTAGCTGAGTCAGCATTTATGGGGATGTCTTATTGTACCAACAGTTATAAAAACAGCATAAAAGGTGATTGTACAAGCATTTAGAAAGAAACCAACAGAGAAGTGACAATTACTTTGACATGATGTATAACTACTGTGTGTGTAATTAAAGACCTATAAAATGGCAAAGGAACATCTCTAGAGCTATTTATTTTCTTACAACTGTTTAAAGGTCATGGGCAGCATGTCTTGCGCTGTTTGAACCACAAGAGGAATGTTTCAGATGTGGTCATACATGCTCTGCCGTATACACGTACGCACATACTGTCCCCTACTGCATACTCAGACACACTCACACACACACACACACACACACACACACCCACACACACACACAACCACACACACACCACCCACACCACACACACACACACACACACACACACCCACCACACCACACACACACACACACACACACACACCCACACACCACACACACACACCCACACACACACACACACACACACACACTCTAGACCATTTTCTCTCTGACACATAAACCTCACATATTTCTTGGAAGGCGCGATGGTCCGGAGGCATGGTGAAGGCACAGGTGCTGCTGCTCTGTGTGACAGGGTTAGACTCATATGCATGCCTGCCACACCCACACACATACAAACACTGTGTCTCAGCAGTGATGTCATGGTTCTGTTTCTGGAAGGTTATCTAGAGGGCATGTGTTTCTAGCCTGCAGTTGTCTTTTGCCACCTGATGGACTGCAGGGCAAACAGTGAGAGTGTGACCAGCCGTTCATTCAGTCAAAGATCTGTAACACAGCTTATAAAATGTAACACCAGCTAAATTAACTCACTGTAAAATCACCCTGGACACACAAACTAGATACTGCTACTGACTCTTTGCGCCACAAACATTTCATCGTGTTATTGCTGAGTTTGTTTGGGATAGCCATATTGCTGTAGCTGTTATATATAACTAACCTGTAAAGAGTTTTCGGCTCAAGTTGAAACTGTTATTTAATAGAGGGAATTCCAAGCCCCCAGGATGCACGCCGTAAACTGTTGAAGCAAGTCTCTGTAGTTGCCAAACGGTGGTACTACTACGCTCAAATCCGTGACGTCATTTGGGCCCAGAAAGACTTTTTCCAATTGACTTAGAGCGTATAATTACTAATTACAGATAACTAAATCTGCCACTCAGTACGCACACTTTAATAGCCCTTATTTAAATCATTAGGGGTCTAAAAGTTGTAAAATGTGCTTAAAGCTGAATCCAGAGTTATTTCTCCTCTCCATTCATTCGAATAAGCCAATAGCGGGAGATTGGAGGCTTCAGAACAACACAGTCTTACTCCCTGATAGTCCAATAGTGACGCTTGGTCAGGGTCCTTTGGCGTGCAGTTGTGCAGAGGGCTCCTTCAGCTTATGAACGGACGCAAAGAGCTTCAATTGATTGCAATGTATCTCCATCGGCGGCGGTATTTGACGCTCAGGGAAGCACTGAATCGGTCAATGGAGTGCCACAGTGACGCGTCCTAAAACCCGGAAGTAAACTCCTTCCGGTTCCTTCGACAAAAACGCAATGCACTTTCTCCATAGGATTTTGGAAAATAGCTCGAAATAAGGTCTGTGGTTGACACACAATTAAGAGACAGATCACGTTTTGTTCAGCCGGATAATCTTCACCATATTTACCCTACGTTTATAATTTTCTAATCATATATCTAGTCGCTAGAAGCAAAATGCTAACGTTATGCTATAAACGAACTACAGCAGGGTCGCTGTTTCAACGTCACGCCAACTTAAGATCCATATTCAAACTACAGATTCAAAATCGTACAAGTTGAAGCGTTTGTTTTAACAGTTTGCAGGAGGCAGGTACTTGCTTTCACGGAGAACAGGGCAAACAAAGTTAGCGGAAGTGTTTTACGTGTTCGGTGTAATGACGTAAAACGGCCTCGACAAACTTCCATAGTCCTATTCAGCCACTTGTTAAAAACGACACGTAAACTCTTCAAAAATCACCAGTGGGGTCACTGCTGATGTATTTAATGTCGTAGAACAAAACGTGATCCGTCTCTTAAATGTGTGTCAACCAAAGACCTTATTTCGAGCTATTTTCCAAAATCCTATGGAGAAATTGCATTGCTTTTTTGACGAAGGAACCGGAAGTGGTAAAATGCACTCTATGGTCGGCGGCAGTTAAAGGCAATGTGAGCGTCCATTCCCATTGGATAACGGAGAATTTTACACCCTGAAATAAGTATTCTCCTTACTTGTCGATTGATTTTACAGTGATATCTGCACTACTCATCAACTCAAAAACACCAGATTATCCTTGTTAGTTACACAACATTGATTGGTTTACATTGTGTACAATGGTTTCGTGTTTTTCACAATGAAGGCGCTAGCCTGAGCCGAGTCGGCCTGCGAAACCTGAAGCTGCAAGCGTAGCAGGGCTGCCCTGCAGAGAGCTCAGAGCAGAGGAGTGGGAAGCCTCCTCTGCAGTGAGCGGGGCCCCATCCCCCCCAGGAGAGGGGGTGACGCACTGCCTTCACTGGTTAGTTCATAACGAACGGTGCGAGAACACAGCCTTCACCAGCTACCTGCTGAACGGCAAGAGTAGAGCAATCTTCCTACTCGCCGAACACAGAGAGGGGTGTTAATGACCTACACCCACGTTACTAGCAGAGGGAGCGGGAGCGAGAGCACTGCCTTCATCTAGTTGGATTAAATAATGAAGCTTAACAGTACATGCAAGGCGTTAGCCAAGCAGCTGCTGCTAACAATCAAGCGAGATCAAGTCAAATAACACAAATGATTAAGACCAGATAATTAGCCTCTAAAGAAGAGAAACAACACAGAGCCGTAGTTACAGTAGTAACCATGGGCCAGTGCTTACACGGCTTAGAACCGTAGTTAAAGTAGTAACTATGGCCAGTACTTACACGGCATAGAACCGTAGTTACAGTAGTAGCTGTGGCCGGTGCTTTAAAATTGTCAGCCAAACGGCTGCACACTAGATAATATAATATTGGAGGATGAAATCCTCTTTAAATGGCCACACATGCAGAGCACACAGCACAAACAGTGAAGATTGTTCTCTGCATATACTCATCCCAGTGCTAGGAGTCTAGTACTAGGAGCAGTAAATACAACGATATAGTGTTACTGCAATCAAACCATACGTTACAGAGAGCACTGCCCTCACCGGCTGAGTTAACTAATGACGCTTAACAGTACATGCAAGGTGTTTAGCCAAGCGGCTGCTGCTAACAATCAAGTGACCCAAGTCAAAACACAAATGTTAAGACCAGATAATTAGCTTCTAAGAAAGAGAACAGCCCGCATAGAACCGTACATGGCATAGGACCCGTAGTTACAGTAGTAACTATGGCCAGTACTTACCTTACTCTCGGCATCTAAACAAAAAACGGGGCAAAATATGGCACCCTGGGCTTTCCATACTAAATTGAACGAGAGACGCAGCTAAAGCTGGGAACTCAAAGTGCTAATGATAGCTCGGGCACAACGCCACAAGCAGAACTTTCAAAAAGAGCATAATAAGGGTAACTTTATGGGAGAGGAAGCGGGAAACACTGTTGTCACCAGAAGGTCTAATCCAAACAATAAACAAGACAGCAATCAGGACAATTTAGCTGGGAGAGGGTGCAGGGACACAACCATCACCAGCAACAAGTTGACACAAACCTGTCCGTCGAGGCTCTGCAACAGCCGGCCACAGCTCCTGGAGGACGCGTTAACAACCCGTAGCTCCGACTGTCAGTCGCGAAGCTATACGCGGCCAGCTGCTTGCAGAGAAATCCCTCAGATCAAACGTTCAAACCTGAACGCTATAGGCTACAAGAATGTAGCCGAGGTACTCTCGCACAGCGAGAAGATGAAAAGGAACAGATCCTCTGATGACGCCGGCCTATGTAGCCGGTGTCACAGGTGACTTTGTTGTTATTGGTACTCGAACTGCGCATGCGTGCGATGGATATATCCAGTGCTAAAGCACCGCCTCTGGCGGTCAGTAGGGATGAAATAGAACTTGGGTCACAGGTTCCTCAACAGTGCATTACAAGACATCTATCAATATGTGGGTACCACTTTACAATAAGACTACCCTTATAAAGGATTCATAAAGGGTTTATAATTAGGTTATTATTTAGGTTGTAACACTTTATTAATCATTAAGAACCATTTATAAACCAGTTCTAACACAGGAATGTATGTATAGGAATACATATATTCCTATACAGGCTCACTATTTGGCAAGATGACTAAGCCTTATCAGCCAACATCCTTAGCCGCGTTCACACTGCGGTACTTTCCCACAAAGGTTCATGTGAACTTAGTTCATGAGCGCGTTCACCACCAAAAAGAGCCGGTACTAAAAGTAGTTCATGCGAACCTTTTTTACCCCCTCGAAAGTCCCTGCTAGAGAGCAGGGACTTTCGAGCGGCTCTTTTTTGAGAAAATAGCTATATTCCTGATTGGCTGGGCGAATTGCAAACCACGCCCCGTAAAACTCCCCAAAAAGTTTTGTGAAGCCGCCATTTTATTATCCTCGCATTAGCATTATTAGCATTAGCATTAGCCCAGCGCAGAAACGCAGAGAGACTAACTTATGGCAACACAAAAATAAAACAATGGGAGCGGTGGAGATGAGGATGTGTCGGCGTTCTTCTGGCGATTTACTCGGAAGGCTTCAGTAGAAGCTGCTGGGACTCCCAGCAGCTTCTACTGAAGCCAGTCCCCAACTCCGGGGACTTCCGGCCGGGGACTTTGGGCGGCAGTATACGCCGTGAAGTGGTTTGCGGCCTGCCGGTAAACCCAAAGCAGAAGAAGAAGAAGTGACGTCAGCGGCTGTTCATTTGCGTAATCCACCCTCAGGGACTTTTTCTGGTGTGAACACGATCTGTACTTAGTTCATGAGAACTAAAGAGTTCGCATGAACTAAGTTCGCATGAAACCTTTGTGGGAAAAGTACCGCAGTGTGAACGCGGCTCTTGGTATCTGTTGTTCACTGAGTTGATTCCCCCCTTCCATCTTGATGTTTCTTGGCATCTCTTTATGACCATTTTATTTACGAGTTACTAACATTTATAGTTGCCATTTATTAATGAGTTACAACCATTTATAATAAGGCTCAGCAGTACAGATAAATGTGGGCTCACTATTTGGCAAGCAACCGGTCACAGTTGCCCCTGTTTATCTCATGTCTTATAAAAGCTTATTAAGGATTTATAAAGTGTTCACAAACCTATTTAATAAATTAATTACAAACTATTCGTAAACCCCTAGTCTTATTGTAACGTGGTACCGTGAGACTGTGTTGAAGTGTGCACTAGGGGTGCAACAACTATCGACTTATCGATTAAAATCGATTACCAAATTAGTTGCCAACTAATTCAGTCGTCGAT
This sequence comes from Pseudochaenichthys georgianus, assembly GCF_902827115.2. Taxonomy (NCBI): domain Eukaryota; kingdom Metazoa; phylum Chordata; class Actinopteri; order Perciformes; family Channichthyidae; genus Pseudochaenichthys; species Pseudochaenichthys georgianus. The sequence goes on from NC_047506.1 coordinate 37,816,353, forward strand.
TCGTTGGTGACGTCATCACGTGCGTTTTACGCGCCGTTAAGCTACACCGTTATTGGTACTGGAGACATTTACAAAATATATGTCATGTATTATTGATACAAAAACATTATATCGGAGTCTTAGTGTGGCCAGCTCGTTTATAATATGTAAAAAGACAAACAAATGCGTCGATGATGTATTTTCGATCAGATGAGATCTCTCTCCCTGGTCTGTGTGGGAGGGGGCGTGGCAGTTTACACACACGCGGCTGCTACATGCAGCAACACACTGCGGAGATGGCGGAGAGAACGCCGCTCCGAGGTGTGGTTAAACTTTACCCATCTCGATGCTCGTTGCAAAAAGTGCAATAAGAGTTTAGCAGGTAAGGGCGGTAACACGAGCAATTTGTCTAAACATTTATCAAAAGTGCACCACATCCAGACGGAGAAATGCACCGGGTTCGACTGTCTTTCTAGCAGCTCTGTAGTCCCATCCACGGGTAACGTTTCCACGTCAGGTGTTATGTATGCTAGCAGCAACACACGGAGTTAACTACATTATACAAACATGGGTTAATGATTAGAGGTAACTGAGTTATTTATTTTGTTAAAGTTTCAGCTATTCTGTTTACAATTCTGTTATCACATTATTTATTATTTGCTAAAACACTGTTGTTTCTTTTGATGTGAAATATTATTTATTTAATTTAAATGAAAAGCAATGTTCATTTTGTAAACAATTTGTTTAGTTAATTTAATAATATGTATTTTTTAATCAAGTATTCATCTTTATTGTCTTCATTGTTAGTTTCCACATGCCTAAAACAACCTCAAACTAAATCTAAAAGTTGATGGCTAAATAAGAGCGTTTGAGAAATTGTGCAAGGCATAATAGTCCGAATAGTCGATTAATCGACTATCAAATTAGTCGTTTGTTGCAGCCCTAGTGTGCACTTACTATAGGCCCAGATCCGGATACTTTTTAAATCTACAGTTGCTCCATTTAGGGCTTCATGCGCCACTGAGCAACTCTCATATGATTAAACAGGGCCCGCCTCCAACGCTGTATCCAGTTCATTTTATTCATCCATGGGGATTTCAGGAATCCATGTCTATGCTTCTTTCCATTAACTTTGTACGCAACCATAATCTGTTATTCAAACATAAGTTTGACTGAATTTTACATTTACAATTGGATTTGGCAAGAATTGATGGAAGAGTTGTTAGAGAAAGAGTTATGAATGAAATAGATCGGTTATTAATCTCATCCACTAAACCTAATATTTTATTAAGCACTGTCCCCTACAATTGTGCGTTCCAATACAACTAAACTGCATTATAATTATGTGTTGAGGAAAAACATTTTTCTCATTGATAAAAGTCACAATATTAAACATTCGGTTAACTTCATAAATGAGAACAACAATTTAAATCATAATTTAATTAAAAATATATAACACATGGGCAGCGGTCTCCTGGGTCCTGTTTTTTTTCCACCCACTAAACCAGCTCCTTATGTTCCAAAGACTTGGATTGGGAAAATACTTTTGATACGCAAAAGAACAACTGTAATCGTAACTGACACTGTGATTCCTTAGTATGGGAACATCATTTTCATTTTGGGACTATGTTTGTGGACATGTTATCCTTTGGATGCTTTTGTTTCTTTGTCTGATAGTCCATGAGTACAATCTATTAGTCAAGGTTGGAGAAGATGTCTCGTGAAGGTAGAGTCTCAGGTTCAAATCCAGGTTCTGCATGGCACCTAATCCCTAACTGCACAGACACACATCGGCACATGCTGTATTGTTCTGGCAGCCTCCAGGTGTGAACGATGTTACTCTGTGAGTTTGAGGTCCCTGTGTGTTGTTGGTACATGCTCTAAATTCATAGTCTTAGATTAACCCTAATCCTAGCAACCAAAATGAAAAGATTTGGTAAAAGACTGTGACATTGAAAGATAACGTCTTGATATGTTGACAACTCAGACTGATGGAAATACTTAACTCAACCTTAAATTAACATTGTAATGAATTGTATTTAAGCGGAAGCATGTGAAGGTGTAACAAAAAGAAAAGGGGGAGAGGGGGGGGAACATATATTTAATCAAATTAAGGCCCCGTCCACACTGACACGAAACGGGTTGTATCTGCTATACAGTTCTCTATCGTATGGACGGTTCGTCCACACGAGGTCGTAACGGAACCGCGGAAACAGAGCCCTCAAACGGTAACGGGTCCCAAGGTGGGTAGATCTGCGGACGAAATGCTCAGGGGGGCCTAACGGCTCCGTGTGTACGTCCTATACGATAATTTCCTGATAACAATTAAGCCATAGCCCCGCCTCTCCCCACCTCTGCTGCTCGGTGCTACTGACCATGCTACAGATGTTAGTGCAAAAATCTACAGCTCCTCTACCACAACCATCAGCGACAAGTGGACATGGAGAACTACATGAACTACATGTTGCTAAATCCACCAAAATGTATTTCCTGACCTTGAGGACATGAAGGATACTAAAACATGGGAAGCAGAGGCAGTGTGATATACTGTAGATAGGATTAGAGTCGGCTTGTCTGACACATATTTGCTGTGAGTGTTAGAATGAGTGCTAATTGAAGAGGTGGAGGCAGCTGCTGTTAATGGTTCAGACCAGACTGGGTGGCTCCCAACAGAGATGGACCCTGGGATGATCCAGAGTGCTGGGAAGTCATTTTAGAACCTTTAATCAAATTATGTGTACAGTAGCTTGGTGATATGTTTTCTGAGAGTGTAATTATTATTATTTTTTTTTAAAACAACTATATAATAAGTTGCTTTCTCCATTCTGCTACCCATCGGGTAGCTGTTGCACACCTAAACAATAACACACACATGATATGCGTGCAAACACATGTGCACACACACACACACACACACACACACACACACACACACACACACACACACACACACACACACACACACACACACACACACACACACACACACACACACACACACACACACACACACACACACACACACACACACCACACACACACACACACACACACACACACACACACACACACACACACACACACACACACACACACACACACACACATTTCTGGCTAATGAAAGCCAGACACAGCATCAATAGTGATAAGAAGCATATGTTCTGCTTCCAAAAACGACACTAAAAGTGGGTGTAAGGGGGCTAAATAGCTGTGGGCCATAAAACTACTACATAAAGCTAAAATGCTACGCTAAGCTGAGGAGGATAATTGAATGATAATTATCTGAAGATTTATCACTATTAGCCACCTGTACTATCGACGTAATCATCTCATCCATTGTTAAATGTGGGCCAATATATCCAATAAAAAATACTGATTGTATCAGCTTCAGAAAAATAAGTCTTTGGTGTATCCAAAGCAGCCATCTTTAGTAGATGTAGCACGATCACATTAAAAAGTTAATGTGTAGATCAGGGTTGCCAACTCTCACGCATCTGGCGTGTGACACACGCTTTCACTCTCAATCTCACGCTCTCACGCTGCCCAAACTATTCTCACGCCAAAACAAGCAATCACAGACAGCAATTAGTAAGATTGATTTCAGTAGCCACTTGTCTGGAAATACCGAAGACTAGAAACGGTTTTGAAAACTTTTGTCAGGTAGTGATCGTCTTCTCAATAGAACATCTTTGATAATGTCTTCTGGCCAATCAGAATCAAGATAACGGCGTGGTGTTGTTGCAGGAAGTCCCGGCGGAGAATACTTTTGCTGTAGTACATCTCTATACATCGATACACAACCCAGTCTCACGGCATTTGGTGTTCACCAACACGATTTTTAATCTATTGATTCGTGTTCACCAGAGATGGGGACTCGAGTCTGCGACTCGAACTCGAGTCGCACTTAAGTCGCACACACAGAGACTTCAGACTTGACTTAGACTCGTGACCAAAAGACTTCAGACTCGACTTGGACTCGTGTGTTGGGACTCGTGAACAATCATTGTGTTTTCTATTTTTGGCGTATTAAAGGTGGGGTAGGTACATTTGAGAGAAACCGGCTCGAGATCGCTAGAATTTGAAAATACACAACCGGAGATAATCTGCTAGAGGCTGCTTCTTCCTTATAGAGCCCGCCTCCTCCAACACACACAAACGCGCACATGACCAATGAGGGCACGAGATCAGTTTGTGCCCAGATGGAAGGCTGACAGGCAGGTAGGCCATCCAGTTATTTTAGCCGAGCTCATTACGCAGACGTGCGCGCCTCTGTTACTACCTCGTAGTAACACAATAGCGACCGGCGGCACACCTGCGGCTGTACCGCTTGTAATTAGGTTCAACTACAAAAACTTCGAACAAAACGCCGGCGGCACCAACAAAAGGAGCGCACACTGCAAAGTCTGCAATATCAAAATCAAGGATGCTGGCGCAACAACGTCGAATTTCATCAGGCACTTGAAAATTCACCCGGAGAGGTCAGTCACATTAACGCATGGACGGTTAGCAAACATGTTAAGCTCAGCATCAGCTATGTAATGTTAACTTAGCTTGCTACTAGCTTTGTAACTGAATATTTGAAAAGATTAGTGAATTGCTTGTCACACTTGTTTGAGTTGAGTGGCGTTGACATCCAACTCTTGACATGACATAAAAAAGGTCGGTAATGTTAATCATTACCCGCTTTTAAGTACTTTTAACAGTTTCCCTGCGGGGGATTAATAAAGTATTTGTGATACTGATTTCTGATTCTGAAGTGTCTTGCTTATAAGTTGTTTGCATTTAGCTAAAGTGTGATGTTTTCCTCATATTGCATTGCAATAGCCTGTTTAAAGTGATCATATAACAAACAACTCATCAGTACTGATACTGTATGCTAATAGATATAGGAGTGATAATAACACAGTAAATGCTTTGAATTTCTTAGATATAGCTGTGCAGTATTCTTAACAGACTGGATAGCAGCAGACAATAGAAGGCTTATTACAACCAGAAGAGACATGAGACTTTTATTTTTTTAGAGACTTGAGACTTGACTTGGACTCGTGACCAAAGACTTGACCAAAAAAAGACGATTTGCCCCTTTTTTTCGTGTTGCACAGCACGATTTTAAAAGCAATGTATTTCTACTGCCTGCAGCACGTCTTTTTCTCCGGTCGGGTCGTGGGAGACCGGAGGTTGTGTGGTTCATAAAAACAAGTTCTTACTCAATATCAAGCCACAATTATTGCTTTTATTTGAAATCGTATAATTTCGGACTTGTGTTGCCGTCTGTGAGGAAAATAAATGGGGCTCAGACAATAAATGGGGCTCAGAGCCTCAGAATACGGAAATCTGTATTTTTAAATATTTTTTTCCTTCTAATTCGTTATTCTTTTCAAAATAACACACTGTTATTTACTCACCAATAACACACAATTATCCTTGCTTTTATTTATTGGTTTAATTCCATAATCTCGGGCTTTTTGGTGTCCGTCAGGAACTGAATTTCAAAATAAAAATAACCGGAAACAGACGTAGGCCTATAACGGACATTTCGAGCATCATTGCGATTGTCAACATTTCTGAGTTTAGGATGGCCGAAGACACTACACTACCCATAATCCCCAGCTATCGTTTAGGACTACAGTCCCCGTAAGGTTACGCAGAGCGTCAAACAGCTGTGTGAAATGGAACGAAACCACGCCAGACTATCCAAAACTGGAATCGAACACCCCCCCAGAACTACACATGCTGGCTATTGTGTTTCGCAAAATGTTCTATGGGACGTCTCTACTGAACGTTTTGGTTTTTCCCACAATTAGAAGTTGCCAGTATTAAACACATTGGTGTTATCAAATGTAAAACATATAATTAATAAATGGGTGAACATCGCTTGTGTCCATAATGCGCAGCATTAATATATACCCACATGACAGCTCATTGCTACTTTGTAATTCTACTCCAAGACAATTCAGAGGTTAACCTGGTATTTTTACTCCACTGCATTTATTTGAGTTACTTTGCAGATTCTGATTAATTATGTGAAATATAAACAACCCTTAAATCAGACTTTAGTTACACCTGAGTAAAATTCAGGTAAGGTGATTGTCAAATCAGGAGAGATATTTGATAGTTGGTGCTTGAGAAGACTAAACATGTATCTGCAATTGACATGAATGGAAACGAGTAATAAAGTATATTCATTACTCGTTATTCTCTACTAATAGTTAATTAAAGACTGTATATTATGGCTATTTTGCACATCCCTTTCAAGATTTTCAAAGGTTTATTGACATATCATATACACAACTACGGTGTAGTTATGCAATGAATGAAACACTTGGGTCACAGGTTCCTCAACAGTGCATTACAAGACATCTATCAATATGTGTGTACCTCCACCATTAAACATATTCATATTCTGCACATTTCTTATTCTATCTACATACATAAGAGTATAATTCATATGTATAATATCAGTTAAAATAAGTGCTTCAACATAGTTAACATTGCAGGAAAGCAATATATTAGACGTTAAGTACTTTGTCAGGCTTAATATTTATCTGTAGATAGATACCCCCAAAGTTTTTTTCTTATTTAAAAGAAGACCTTAATCTGTTATTTAATGTTTAAATAAAGGTTAATTCGTTTTTCTGTTTTGCACCTCCTCATATTAATATCTTTGTACATCCTGCACAAAACTGTTTTATTGTAGAGATCACTTATAGTATCTTCTTGATTTTTTATATTCTATATTTCTATCACAGACCTTCTACTTTCCCCCTATGAAAGTATGTACTCTTCATATTTTTATTGAAATATTCAAATAATATTTGATGAAAAAAATATTAAGAGTACATTATTGTTTTTATGTGTTATATTTAGGGCCGGGACTTTAACACGTTAATTAAGATTAATTAATTACACAAAAACGCGTTAAAAAAATTAACGCATTTTAATCGCACTTTAATCGCACTTATTTTTGCACAGCGGAACGTTTCTCACTGGATGAGTTTCAGGCGTACCGATTATACTGGAGCACCAACTAACGTTCATGACTTCAGCATGGGACTTCAAACAACAACAAACCACGGTGATCAATAGTCAAACATGAACGAACAAGCTGATGAGACCGCTTTGGTCGGCCCCGTGGATGGGAAATGTTGTTTTAAAAAACGGACGGATGCATTTGAATTTGCATATCACCGCAGCACATCAAGCCTAAAGTATCACCTAAATGCAAAGCATGTAGCAGCTAGCGTGGACGTTAGCCCGACTCCGAGTGCAAGGAACCACACCCTGACCCAACCCACACTCAACCAGATGACTGGTTTCAGGGCCAGGATAAGTAAGTCCACGTCTGAGAGAATAACCAGCTCCCTGGCTCACTGGATTGCACTCGACATTAAGGACTGCCCGATGGCCCGGGGCCATCTAGTATTTAGCTCGGGCAATGAAGCCTCACCTGCTGGTTGCCCGATCGGGCAATCTATTATGCCAGTATCATGCAGCTCGCGGATCTAGTAATGAGTGACCCGACAGTAAAACTAAACATATCTATAACTAGTTTAGGTAGTTTTGAGAGGTAATTAAAATAGCTACGTGTGATATTCTAACCTGAAGTGTGTGTTTTGTTCCGCTCACCGCTGCATGTGCTTATGCAGAGCTGCGTGTCGAGTCTCGACTCGTCAGCAGCAGCTGATCTCTCTCTCCCGTCAGATTAGACTTCACTCGTGTTTATGTCCATATCGATCAGATCCAGCTAGTTCTAGCTAATGATAGGACTACCTACTTATTAAAAGACAACTACACAATAAGTGTCGCTATGCAACTGGATGAGGCCACAAAGTATAGCGCAGCATTATGCATTTGTTTACATGCCCACCGGAAGCCCGAGGCATTACCAACAGATCAACGCACAATCAACCCATACAGGACACCTCTTTCTCCACATTACGTGTTAGACATTAGAGTTGACTATTCTTGTCTGTCACATACTCTTCTTGTCTGTCACATAAGTGGCGCAACTGAAGCGGTATTGCTCTAAAGGGAAATTATTTTGACCGAAGATATTTAGATTTGCCGGCTAACGGGAACTCTGACGTGTGCTTCGCGGATGCGCTCGGCTCCTCTCGACTGCTGCTCGGGTCTGCTCGGTCAGCTTCCGGATGAGGAGGCATTCGTTCGACCAATTTACAGTAGTTAACAGTGAGACTGTAAGGAATCTTGGTGTTATATTTGATCAGGATTTATCCTTTAACGCCCACATAAAATCAATTTCAAGGACCGCCTACTTCCATCTACGTAACATTGCAAAAATCAGGCATATCTTGCCTCAAAACGATGCAGAGAAACTAGTCCATGCATTTGTTACTTCTAGGCTGGATTATTGTAACTCCTTATTATCAGGGAGTACCAAGAAGTCAGTCAAGTGGCTTCAGCTGATTCAAAATGCTGCGGCTCGTGTACTAACCAGAGTTAGGAAAAGGGACCACATTACTCCTGTTCTGGCTGCCTTACACTGGCTCCCTATAGAACACAGGATAGAATTTAAAATTCTTCTTCTCGCCTACAAAGCCCTTAATGGGCAGGCGCCATCTTACCTTAAAGAACTCATTATACCCTATTGTCCTACTAGGGCATTGCGTTCCAAGAATGCAGGGTTGTTGGTTGTTCCTAGAGTCTCTAAAAGTACAATGGGAGCCAGAGCCTTTTCTTATCAAGCTCCACATTTGTGGAATCAGCTTCCAGTTTGTGTTCGGGCGGCAGACACCCTATCCGTTTTTAAGAGTGCGCTTAAGACCTTCCTTTTTGATAAAGCTTATAGTTAGGGCTGATTAGATTCAGCCCCTAGTTTTGCTGATATAGGCTTAGTTTGTCGGGGGACATCTTACTTCTTCCTTCTCTCTGTCTGTACCTGTGTACTCTCATGTTCCGATTAACCCAGCTTCCCCACATTTATTTCTTTTTGGTGTCTATATACGCTGGGATCCGGAGTCATGGATGATCCTGCGGTCCTGTGTCCTGGATCGCGAGCGCTGGATCTTGAGTCGTGGCTGTGGTCCTGGATCATCGGTCCTGGATGGATATCCTCGTGGATTCATCTTCCTATTATACACACATGCATTTCCAAACATCTGGACTACCTATGTTGCAAATGTATTATCTTTTCAATTTACACACGGCATCTATTGCACGTCTGTCCGTCCTGGGAGAGGGATCCCTCCTCTGTTGCTCTCCCTGAGGTTTCTCCCATTTTTCCCTTTAAACTGGGTTTTCTTCGGAAGTTTTTCCTTGTTCCTTGTTCCTTGAGGGTCTAAGGACAGAGGGTGTCATATTGTCATATTGATATTCTGTACACACTGTGAAGACCACTGAGACAAATGTAACATTTGTGATATTGGGCTATATAAATAAACATTGATTGATGATTGATTGATTAACATTACACACATTTTTAACAGGGGCCATAATAGTGTAAATAATGTTTGTTTTGGCAGTTAAAACTGAATGTAATGTTTTTTCTTTTTTCCATCTGGGAAGGCATTTGCCTTCATCAGATGGAAAGTGTTTTGACCAACAACTTAAGTATTTCTTAAAGCTATGCAGGGCAGGCAAGCGAGCAAACACAAACAAGAACAAACAAACAAGTGAAATGAAGAATACAATTGAAATTGTACAATATAATATTGTGGTGGTTCATCTTATAATTCAGTCTAGAGAATGCACCAGACAGCATCTAAGACCTGCAAAAATTAAAAAATGTCTAGGGGGACGGAGGCCCCCCAAACCCTTCGTGCCATTTCGTCCGCGTTCATTTTTCAGGGCAATCTCTATTGGGCTCAGGGCCATCTGTAAATTAGCTTAGATGTGCTTAAAAATGCGATTTTTAAAAATGCGATTTTTAAAAATGCGATTTTTAAAAATGCGATTAATTTCGATTAATTAATTACAAAGCCTCTAATTAATTAGATTAATTATTTTAATCGAGTCCCGGCTCTAGTTATATTATAACTAGGGCTGTCAGTCGATTAAAATATTTAATCGCGATTAATCGCATGATTGTCCATAGTTAATCGCGATTAATCGCAAATTAATCGCGCATTTTTTATCTGTTCTAAATGTACCTTAGAGGAATATTTTTCAAGTTTGTAATACTCTTATCAACATATGAGTGGACAAATATGCTTTATGCTAATGTTTATTATCATTTGAACAATGACAAATATTCTCATGAATATTAAACACAACAACCTGGAACCTCTCTCATTCAATACAAATGGTGTGTGTGTGTGTGTGTGTGTGTGTGTGTGTGTGTGTGTGTGTGTGTGTGTGTGTGTGTGTGTGTGTGTGTGTGTGTGTGTGTGTGTGTGTGTGTGTGTGTGTGTGTGTGTGTGTGTGTGTGTGTGTGTGTGTGTGTGTGTGTGTGTGTGTGTGTGTGTGTGTGTGTGTGATCGTTGGAGCTATGTGCAACTCAAGGCATATGCTCGAACGGGAGCTGCCTGGACGCTGCAATCATGTTGCTGCAATCATGAGTGTGCTGACTTCTCGTACAATGTCCCGCTGTCTGGCTTCCTGCATCAAGTCAAGTGCTCGGCGCAGTTGTGTGGATATGGCGCTCCTCTGTTTTCATTTAAACAGCTCCTTATATCCGTTAGCACAGCTAGCTAGCACCCGATGCTAACAACAACAATAGCCGCGTTCACACTGCGGTACGGTAATGCACGTATGGTCTCTCTCTCGCTGGCTCGGGCCACACACACACACACCCTCCCGGTCCTCCCGATGGCCAGTCGGTGCCTGCCGGTGAGCGTGGAAGTGTGGTCTGCCACAAGCGGCCGGCAGGAGCGGGGCTGTCAGCAGCATCAGTTTGTAGATGGTATTTTAAACTCGATGCGCTCTGAAACTACGGGGCAGCCGAGGAAAAAAAATACACATGCGTTAATCGCGTTAAAATAATTAGTGGCGTTAATTTTTTTTTGCGTTAACGCGTTATTAACGCGTTAACTTGACAGCCCTAATTATAACACATAAAAACAATAATTCAATAACGTGCCTTAACCACTAGGCGGTGCACACAAGGTACACACAGCCATAATAACGTTGTATTATTAGTGGAGGACACGTTTTATTCATGCTTTCACATAATTTTACAGCATATTGCTATACTATTTCAGACTCAGTATTTACATTCTGACATTCAAAGAAAATCAGTAATATTTTTAAAAACAGTCCTTTTATATCAGCTGTGCACCGTTATGGTGTAAATATAACCTATCTGTGAATTAGATCAAATGTAAAAGTCAGCCGAATTAGTGTTGATACTGTAAGGAGACGTATTGTGTGAAGAGAAATTGAAGATGTTGTTTAATTGTTGATATATTTATGATCCACGTCAAGTATTCAGTTTCGGCGGCATTTTCTCAGTTTTTCCAAAGGTCTTCTCATCAGGGCAGAGATGTTCACAAGTCTTTTTTTGCAAGTCCAAGTCAAGTCTCAAGTCTTTGGTCACGAGTCCAAGTCAAGTCTCAAGTCTCTTAAAAATAAAAGTCTCATGTCTCTTCTGGTTGTAATAAGCCTTCTAGTGTCTGCTGCTATCCAGTCTGTTAAGAATACTGCACAGCTACATCTAAGACATTCAAAGCATTTACTGTGTTATTATCACTCCTATATCTATGAGCATACACTATCAGTACTGATTAGTTGTTTGTTATATGATCACTTTAAACAGGCTATTGCAATGCAATATGATTAACGTTACCGACCTTTTTTATGTCATGTCAAGAGTTGTCAACGCCACTCAACTCAAACAAGTGTGACAAGCAATTCACTAATCTTTTCAAATATTCAGTTACAAAGCTAGAAGCAAGCTAAGTTAACATTACACAGCTGATGCTGAGCTAAACATGTTTGCTAACCGTCCATATGTGTTAATGTGACTGACGGACCTCTCCGGGTGAGTTTTCAAGTGCCTGATGAAATTCGAGCCCGGCTAAAGTAACTGGATGGCCTACCTGCCTGTCAGCCTTCCATCTGGGCACAAACTTATCTCGTGCCCTCATTGGTCATGTGCGCGTTCGTGTGTGTTGGAGGAGGCGGGCTCTGTAAGGAAGTGGCAGCCTCTAGCAGATTATCTCCGGTTGTGTATTTTCAAAGTCTAGCGATCTCGAGCCGGTTTCTCTCAAATGTACCTACCCCACCTTTAATACGCCAAAAATAGAAAACACAATGATTGTTCACGAGTCCCAACACACGAGTCCAAGTCGAGTCTGAAGTCTTTTGGTCACGAGTCCAAGTCAAGTCTGGAGTCTCTGTGTGTGCGACTTAAGTGCGACTCGAGTCCGAGTCGCAGACTCGAGTCCCCATCTCTGCATCAGGGCTCTATAAATAAAGAACTACGGCAGATCTGTAATATACAATGCAGCCGAACCGTGTATTACAATGCCGTTATGTGATGACTTTCAAAGAGAAAAGCAAGAACACTCGGAATTAAGTATTATTTTATTCTTTTTTAATTTTTTCCGGATTTCATATCATATAAACACCAGATCCCAGCATGCATTGCGGCTAACACATCCAATCAGCGAGCTTAAAACCATATCTGAGGATCTTGGGTAATCGCTCGAAATGCCTACGTCTGTTTCCGGTTATTTTTATTTTGAAATTCAGTTCCTGGCAGACGCCAAAAAAGCCAGAGATTATGGAATTAAACCAATAAATAAAAGCAAGGATAATTGAGTGTTATTGGTGAGAAAATAACAGTGTGTTATTTTGAAAAGAATAACAAATTAGAAGGAAAAAAAGATTTAAAAAAATACAGATTTCAGTATCCTGAGGCTCTGAGCCCCATTTATTTTCCTCACAGACGGCAACAAAAGTCAGAAATTATACGATTTCAAATAAAAGTAATAACTGTGGCTTGATATTGAGTAAGAACATGTTTTTATGAACCACACAGCTTCCGGTCTTCCTCGACCCGACCGGAGAAAAAGACGTGCTGCAGGCAGTAGAAATACATTGCTTTTAAAATCGTGCTGTACAACGCGAAAAAAAGGGGCAAATCGTGTTGGTGAACACGAATCAATAGATTAAAAATCGTGTTGGTGAACACGAAATGCCGTGAGACTGGGTTGCGATACAACGTGTTGATTTATATCAACACGTAATGTTGAAATAAGACCCCACGGTGTGATGATTGATAGGTGTGTGGGCTGTCTTTCATTTTGACACACAGAACAATGGGGGCTATCCACATCCACCCTTATCCACAATGTAACTTAATTCACAGCCTCTTCCCTCTTCTCTCTGTGAGGAGCAGGACGGCAAAGGTAATGTTGCTGTCTGTCGGCATCAAGCGCTGTATGACTCAATGTTGGTACTGTACAGGGATGGAACAAAAGAGGAGAGGTCTTGTAGAAAAGTACGTTAAGGTAGTTTAAAGTTAGTTCAGAAAATGTATATTTGTTAATTGATTCCAACTATTGTTTGTACTTTACTACGGAGCAAGTTAGCACAAACGTTAGCATGAACTGCCTTTCCCTTGTTGGTTAGCACAACCTGCCCTCTTCCTCTCCAGAAGCTCTGCTACTTTTGTTAAGTGCAAATATTTGCTTGGAACACAAAAAAAAACGCTGTGTAAAGCAAGGTGAAAACCTTAAGAGTGCAATGTGTCAAACTGTCTGAGCTTACCTTGAAATGCTGCTGAAGTCAAAGAGTTTCCAAGCTGCAGGTGTTCATTTTGTTTCCTAATCCCATGGCATGTTAAGAAGTGTCCTCTAAACTGAGCCAACATGTGATATAGTGTCTATCAGGGACGGAGCAGCCTTCAGCATGCCTCCCATACTACAGACTGACTGAATAACAACTACACTGCCCCTCACTGCTCACATTAATAACCACTGTGTGATGATGATAGACTGTGGGATGTAGGAGGGAGACAGGGTGTGGTGTGGGAGGGAAACAGAGAGTGAAGAGAGACCGTGGGAGAAAAAATAAACAATTTGAGGGGTTTGGGATAAAATAACTAACATAAAAGGAACTTTAAAGCTGGAATATGGAATGCACAAAGCACAAATAATTCAGCCTGGCTAGATGAAGTGTTTGAGACAATTATTATTAGTTTGGGTCATGTATCTGGTAACCGGATGAATGTAAGTCCAATATACACTCTCATTGTAGCTGCAGTTTAGTTCTCCACCACATCCAGAGGAAAGTATCTAGCTCTTAAACAGTTAAAATGCTTCAGAGGTTAGTGCTTTTACATTGAAAAGAGCTGACAGCTGCTGGGGGAAAAAACAGTTAAAATTAACAAAATCTGTTTTACACTGTAGAATGTATTCTCTCAATCTCTCCAATGTAGTGTCATGTATTAATGCTCAGGAGACAGTGTGACTGTCTTTATCAGTTTAACTGATTGAATTATGACTGAAGATCGTCAGCTGTCTTCTTCTTCCGTGTTTTCCCTCCAATACGTAAAGGCTGCAGCACCTTTGACAACTTCTCTCAACATATCAAATATACCGGTAAGCCAGCATTCTTTCACACACACATACGGGTATTGGGCCGAGGGCGACACCGTACTTCCGGTATCTGCCGTTTTACGCGAGGTGCAAGCAGGCCGATGGTTTAGCCGTACACCATTTACAGTAAGTGTTGCTAAGCTTCCTGTACTGAATATCATAGTATATTGCCTTAATCAATATCTAGTCAACTCTAAAATACCACACATATGCAATGGCATGATAATATTATTGTGACAAGTGGGGTATTCACCTGGTGTTTCCAGAAATTAGACGTAGATGCAGCCAAAAATCGACCGAAGGCCACTTTCGCGGGTCGTTTTTCCATACATCTGCAGGCAGTCTTTAAGGGCAATCCGACAACCCACACAGCTCTAGTTTACGCTGGTAACGACCTAAAGCACACCCCTCAAGTCCAGAGATGTAATCCGAAGACATGTAGCGATTTCTTCGGTCGTTAATTCAGAAAAAAAACCTAGTGCGCTCTGCCTGGCTACGTTAGCTAGCTGTTTATATTTGCACTTCCAGGATATTTGCAACTCCAGGAAAATGGCGTATTTATATATATATATATGGCGCGTGTTGCATTGTGGGTAGCTCGTGACGTCACTGTGTGTGAAAGAATCACACACTCTAACCATGCAGAATTAAACCCTCTTTGTTCCTCCGATACTTTTATTTTCTTTGATTTATCCATAGTTCGCTCATCGAGCCGGGGGTCAGGTTATTCGCCTGCAAGAAAAGGCGCTGGTGTGGGACTGTAGCAGGATATGACGCATATTTTAGTTGACCTAATTAAAACCGTTTTTTTTTTTTTTTATGTGTCACAGTATCACCTCAAAATACAAGATACGAAACATTTTCAACCGTGCAACAAAATATAAATAGTCCTACAAATATTTGTATTTAATTTCCTTCTTATTTTTGTCTAAGCTCAAGGGAGCCAGAGTAGAGGGCTTAAAGGCCCCCTGATAACATATTCTGTAACATAACACTGGAGACTGGACTGGACATGTTCATGTACTCAACACACATCAAAGCATAAGCTAGTTCCGGGCATACACAAAACATAACTGACATTACTTATGTATCCCTACGCCTTGTACATTAACAACATAGTGCCATTACAACACATCACGCTTCCTTTGAGTCTGATAAGACACATACAAGACATATTACATTGTACTCACATTTGTAGAATTACTGCTTATAAACCAACTAAATATGTATATCTCATAACGAACTGTCTCCATAAATTACTTTACAAAAACTTAAAGCTTTAAGCATGCCTAGACAAGTGTTTTTCTCTTATTCCCAACACATCAGTGGCTCATTAATGCTCTCTACAGGTGGAGATGGAAAACGAAAAAGAGAATACTGTTTGATTTGTTTATAACCAAATTGGTACAGCATATGACGTGTATCCACAGTGGATTATCACAGTTTTCTAAAATACTGGAAAAAATCTACTATACAAGACTAAATGACTTCATCACCAAACATAACATACTCTATGAACAACAATATGGTTTCAGAGAAAACAGAACTACATCATTTGCAGTTATAGAATTTATGGAACACATTACTAAGGCAATAGAAAAGAAAGAATATGCAATAGGGATATTTCTGGACCTTAAAAAAGCATTTGACACGGTTGACCATGAATTATTAATTAAAAAACTACAGAGATATGGCATTAGAGGTGTTGCATTATCATGGCTATCCAGCTACCTACACAACAGGGAACAGTACGTTGAACTACAAAGCCATAAATCACAACTACTGCAGGTTACATGTGGGGTGCCTCAGGGCTCAGTCTTGGGGCCATTACTATTTATTCTGTATATTAACAATATATGTGAAGTATCAAAAATTATTAAAACCATTCTTTTGCAGACGACACAAGTCTACTCTGCTGTGGGGACGATTTAGAACAGCTATTGGTCACAATGGAGAAGGAACTGAGCAGGATGAAGATCTGGTTTGACCAAAATAAATTAACATTGAATGCAAGCAAAACCAAACTCATTATATTTGGGAATCGATCGACCAATACAGAGAAGAAACTCACTATAAATGGCATCCAATTAGAAAGAGTATCGGAAATAAAGTTCCTTGGAGTAATCATAGACAATAAATTAAGTTGGAAACCACATATAAGCTATATCAAAGCCAAAATATCCAAATCAATAGCAATTCTGAATAAAGCCAAATACCTAATTAATCAAGCTTCTTTGTTTATGCTGTACTGCTCCTTCATACTTCCATACATGATGTATTGTGTGGAAGTTTGGGGGAACACATATAAAACAAATACACATCCTATCTTCATCCTGCAAAAAAGAGCCATACGAGTTATACATAAAACTACCTCCAGAGAACCAACAAATAAATTGTTCATCAAACTAAAAACACTAAAACTACAAGACCTGGTTGACTATAAAACTATTCAAATTATGTTCAAAGCCGCAAATAAACAATTACCTCATAATATCCAGGGACTTTTCACACAGAGAGAAAGCATACACATGTTGAGAGGAAACTGCATTTTCAAAAAACCACCCGTACGAACAAATGCCAAACTTCATTGCATCTCATCAAAAGGTGTTAGTCTGTGGAATAACTGTAACGATGCACTGAAATATTGTACACGTCTATCTAAAATGAAAGTATTATTTAGGAGTCTAATCATTAATGGTTATGAACAGGACCTGTAAAATCTCATTTGTTGTTATTTCTTGTAATTGTAAAAAGTAATTTCTTTCTGATTGTTTTGTAAAAAAAAGAAAAGAAAAGATTAACAAGACAAACATGTCGCTGATGACGATGACCTAATGTTTTATAAGAAAAATATATGTTAGAGGGGGTAGGACCAGAAACGTTTTTTAAGCTTCTTCTTGCCCCTGTTGAACATGAACAGAGACTATCTGAAAATAATTTTTTTTAATTTTATTTTGTTTGTTATTATTTTATTTTTTTGGTACTTTGTTATAATTATTAATCTGAGTGAAAAAAAAAAAAAAAAAAGGAGAATATATATATATTATTGTTATATATTTGTTTTGTTTCTGACATGTTCAATAAATTGACTAAACTAAAACTAAGGGGGGTGGTGGTTTTATGGGCTAATCCTATGAAATAATTATTATTTTAACAGTCAAACTATGATGATGTTTTATTTGAAATTAATGAATCACTATTCAGGCGCTTGCTCATTTTCTGCTCACAACACACAAATAATAACATATTTTTACTTTATTATGAAAAACTATTACCAATCTTTTTTTCAATGTGTGCAAAATAAAAACTCCTTAATCACTATTCTTCGGCAATCCAACATTTTAAAAACATAAACAATCATTTTAAAAACATAAACAATAATCATCATTGTTTTTCCGGTAACTGACATTAGGATGGCACATCTTTGTAATAAAGTTAGGGAATTAAGTAGTGTAAATAAAGTGGAATATTATTGTTCAAGGTATTTCTCCTTTGGTTATTATTTACCTTGCATTGAAAAGTGCTGGACTCCTCCTTCCACAGGACCATTCAATATGTGTGGGTGCTGCATGCAATTATTAAGTAGAGCAAATGGTATACATTTGGTGGTTGTTAACTACACTTTATGTAAATACTTTGTGTTTCTATGTAATGTAAATACTTTATGTTTACAGTTTTTCTCGATTGCTAACACACTAAAATTATACATAAAGCACAATTATTTTAACTGACACTCAAAGAGCAAAACATCGGCTCAAATCTCCAAAACTCTACGTTTTCAGCTTTTCACACAATTTGCAAATCAACATGGCACTTTTTGCAAACCACTGCACACGTTTCTCCACGTAAGACACAGTAATCTGACATAAAGTCACTGATAAAACACTGATATTCAAAAGGCCTCACACATGGACCAATTATCAAGAAACACGTTCCGCCTGACCAAACACCTGATAGCATAATTGTTGGCTCATCAATCAGGATGTTAGCACTATAAAAAGACTACAGGTGAGTACTTTCTTACAGAAACAATGGAAGCCAACATGGAAGCAAGAGGAAGAGGAGAGGAGAGGAGAGGAGGAGGAAGAGTACTTTCTAAGGAAATGAAATATTTTCAACCATGGTTTGACGATGAAAGAGGCTGGACGGAGGGTTCAGCCTAATCTAAGCCGATTTACTGTTGCCTCTGTAATCCGGATACTTAGACTTGAAAACAGGTTCACTAGCAGGAACCACGCCACAACAATGTGATGTTTTGTAAGTTTATTGAAGTAACATGTGAATGATATGAGGGGGGTGAAGAGATGATCTGGGAGGACGAGCTGTGGTCCGTGCAGTGGGAGACTCAGAGTGGGGGTTCCGTCTCCGGCATGATCTGCGTGGGCTGATTACGGGCCCCCAGACGATACCTGGAATTAAAATGTTAGTATATGCAGTATATGCACAGTTTAAATATAAATGTTGACGGGCAGAGGATGTAGGGATGAAGGGATGTAGGGATGAAGGGATGTAGGGATGTTGGGATGAAGGGATGAGGGATGGAGGGATGTAGGATGGAGGGATGAGGGATGAAGGGATGGGGGGCTGTAGGGATGTTGAGGGAGGGAAGAAGGGATGGATGGATGTATCGCTCAGTGTGAGTCGGAAGGGGAACTGTATGGGTAGAAAGGGAGAGGGAGGGTGGGTTGAAAGGATGGAGACGAGCAGTGGCCGGAAGTTTTGCCAGATATAAATAGGGGTGGCCGTGGTTCGAGGCGGAGTTTTAGGCGTGGCCATGCTCCTGAACCTATGTTAACAATTTAACCTCATTTCACTAGCAGGAACCACGCCACAACAATGGTGATGTTTTGTAAGTTTATTGAAGTAACATGTGAATGATATGAGGGGGGTGAAGAGATGATCTGGGAGGACGAGCTGTGGTCCGTGCAGTGGGAGACTCAGAGTGGGGGTTCCGTCTCCGGCATGATCTGCGTGGGCTGATTACGGACCCCCAAAAGAGTCGGATTAAAGCAGCTGACTTAAGCGTGTGCGTGTCTGACGTCGTTTAGATTGTTGCGGATGTAAGCATGATACGCTTGGGATGACGAGCGGCCGAGGGCCTAGATGGTTGGATAAGAGATGCCCGGTCTAGCTGCTGTGGACGCTGCGCCGGTGCGGGTGAAATGGCTCTAATAATGTTCTGAGAATGCCCCCAAAATGTGCGGGATGTTCTGAAAGTGTTTCTGGACCAGAAACATGTGGCTTGAAAATAACATGCCCGGAACGAATGACTACGTCTTCACTTCTAAATCCAACTAAACATTACCTGGAGGAGTTAGAATGATGCGCGTGCGGTTTGCCCAGCACCAGGCCTCCGTTACACTCTAAAGGGAAAATATGTTTATGCCGTAAATGTTAGGTTGGGTTATGGGGGCGGGTGCTCCTGATGTGAGCGACGCCGCGGAAAGAGCGGATGTGAATTAGGCGGCAATTAGAGAGAAAGCAGCCTAGCTCATTGAATTTATTACACCTTACTGCCTCCCTGCAGGTGATAGACGGTTAAAGTCTGAGGCGTTGCGTGATGGAGAGGAAAGTGAGTGAGGTGTTTGAGGTGGTGGAGTGCTGACTATGCATGCTGAGGCCGGGTGGGAGGGGGCTCCGCATACTTGGCAAGAGAGGGATGCGCGTGCTGCAAAGATGCGGCAGTAAAGCTCGGCGTCCAGAGCGCCCCAGTATGTTCCCTGGTTGAACTGCTTGATGCGGCCGGCGGCTTGGCTAGCGAAGTGGACATGGTAGGTGTAAATCCCTGAGCCTCCGAAGCGTAAGGCCATGTCGAGCTCTATGCGAAGATACTCGTCTAACTCGGTTCTGCGTGTGGGGTAGGCTGAGCATATGACGTCGCGGTAAAGGGAGAAAGCTAGGGCGAACTCTGCGGGGGTTAAGTTCTTGGACCTCGTAGGTGATGGATTTCGCAGCTGGACTAAACCGAAATTGGTCTGTATTTCCCTGGGCTGGCTAGTGTCTGTGATTGATGGCTGTAGTAGCTGAGCCAGGTCTACGTAGTTGCCCAGGAGAATCTGCTGGCGCAAGACGGGGGACACGGGGGAAGGGTGGTAGACTGAGGAGGCTGGCTGGATGGGTTGTATTGCTGTGGGGAGGGGGAAAGGATAGACCAGTTGGGAAAGAAGGTACTCGGTTAGAGTCGGCTAACTGGTTAGCGTGTAGCATGGCCCCTTGGGTTACTGGGTGGGGCGCTGTTGCTACGGGGTTAGCCGCTGAAGGAGGAAGGTAAGCGGGAGCTAGGTTGCTGTGGGCCGCTGAAGGTAGAGAAAAAGAAGGGATGAAGGGATAGTAAAATGTCCGTCATAATCCCGTCGGGTCTGAACAGTTCACGAGAGAGCACGCTCGTGAACTGTCAATGGGGGGGCGGTGTTATGCCGTGTGTGCATGCACCTCGCGGGAGCGCGCACAGCGTAAAGCAAAACCTCCCAGACTTGTATTGATCTGTACGGCAAAGTACGGTTTGAAAACTATATCATTTCCTTTTGGAGGGCATGCATAGCACGGCATAACACCAGAGCCTCGCTGCGGGGAAACGTTGGCGCTGTTCCGAGTTTGTTCTAATCTGTCAAAATGACAGACTGCTTTCAGATTTTTCCGTCATTGTTAAATAAAATATTCGGTTAACGCGACCACTGCTGTCCCAGCAACATCAGTACCAAGCGAGAGAGCAGGGGATATTGTAAATGCACAAACATCCCAGCTTATAAATACCTGGAAATGTGGACATTCTCATATTCCTAAAAACCTGTCTGATGATGCTGAGTGAGTTTGAGTTGAGTTACTTGAAAAACTAAAGTGACACTTGATTTATTTTATTGCAGGGTCTGATTATTAAATGTCCTTGTTTATTTGTGAGATGCAGTGGCACAAAGAAAATGCCTACTTTGTTTGGTAGTACTATAGGTACAAAAACACTGGTTTTCTTGTTCCAGTCTGTTACTGTCACTTTGTTTTTGACACTTTAAAATACTGCTATCCTACTAAAATGCTGTACAAATCAGATTTATTATTTAATAAAGAAACATTTTTCGAGTAAACCATTTTTTTATTGAAATTTTTTTTTTCCCCCCTTTATTATTCAATATCGCGATAAATACCGTACCGTGGACTTGTTATCGCGATATTATCGTACCGTGAGTTTTGGGTATCGTTACATCCCTACTCTCCTTTCAAATGTAAATATGTAATGCGTTTAAACCTGGCTGCCTTTTAATAAAAGACTAGAACGTATGCATAACATCTTGTTTTTCTTTACATTTTTAAACACTTCAACAATATTTTCTGCAGCTCTTAATTACAACTTCAGATAAACATGTATTAGCCATTAAGAAGAGTTTAAGTAGCATTGCCAGAATCTGTGAAGTCACATGTCACTCTGTTTTCACTTCAAATGAAACATACAGAGGCCAAAGCAATTAAGCAACGGAAAATACAGTTCAATCCCTAGCATTGTAATCTTTGAACAAGGTTGGCCTTTTGTGTCAGTTCAATAATTTCAAACAGATACGAGTTCTTGTAGAGACTGAGCTGGAGGGTGTGGACAAGATGTCAGTATCGTCTGATTGAGCAAACGCTGCTTCTTCACAGACGGTAAAGATGTATTCTTGGACACCATCATCAGGTATTGGGATGACCTTGATAGTTGTCAAATCTTCAAGGTCAGCAGTGGATTTCAGGTTGACTAGTGCATCTCCAATGTCTCTGTCTTGATATTGCATTCTAAAATGTCCACCTATAGCAGGGGTGTCAAACTCAAATTCATCACGGGCCACATTAGCATTATGGTTGCACTCAAAGGGCCGGTTGTAACTATATAAATATACATATATATAATTATACAAAATAATATATTATATTACATTATTGCCTCTGAATTGGATTATTATCGGATAGGGTAATAACTTAGTAATTAACTACGTCTGAAAGCAGAAGTCCAGGGCAAATAATTCTCTCTTCAGTGCGCATGTCACAGTGCGCGATGCATTGTGGGACATGTCGTCTGTAAAGTGGCATGTAACCGTATAATAACGTATTATATTCTTTGGAAGCTCTTGCGGGCCACATCAAATGAAGTCGCGGGCCGGATTTGGCCCCCGGGCCTTGAGTTTGACACCCCTGACCTATAGAGTGCCACAGTGACACGTCCTAAAACCCGGAAGTAAGTCAGCATTTTACCACTCCCGGTTCCTTCGACAAAAAAGCTATGCAATTTCTCCATAGGATTTTGGAAAATAGCTTGAAATAAGGTCTGTGGTTGAGACACATTTAAGAGATGGATCACGTTTTGTTCAGCCGGATCATATCCACATGTCTACCCTACTTTTATAATTTTCGAATCATAAATCTATTGATCATAAATCCATCAATTAGATTTATGATCCGACTGAACAAAACTTGACCCGTCTCTTAAATGTGTGTCAACCACAGACCTTATTTCCAGCTATTTTCCAAAATTCTATGGAGAAATTGCATTGCTTTTTTGTCGAGGGAACCGGAAGCAGTTCAGGGGTAGACATTAATGGAAGTTTGTGATTTTGAGGCTATTTCAGTGAAACAAGGCTGTTTTGAACATTTGACAGATTTATGCTTAAATTCTCTGAGAAAGTTACTGAAAGATACAATTTTGTGTATAAAAGCTGAAAATTAGATAATGAAGTACTTTGTTTTAGTAGATTTCGTTAAGAATCTGACTCTTAATGGCAGTTTGTGATTTTGAGAGATTTCAGTGAAACAAGGCTGTTTTGAAACATTTGACAGATGTATGCTTAAATTCTCTGAGAAAGTTACTGAAAGATACAAGTTTGTGTTTAAAAGCTGACCACTACCATGAAGTACTCTGTTTGAGTAGATTTCAGCACACAGGGTCTGACAGAAAAAACATAATGTTTTGAACATTGACAGATTTATGCTTAAATTCTCTGAGAAAGTTACTGAAAGATACAATTTTGTGTATACAAGCTGAAAAGTAGATAATGAAGTACTTTGTTTTAGTAGATTTCGTTAAGAATCTGACTCTTAATGGCAGTTTGTGATTTTGAGGCTATTTCAGTGAAACAAGGCTATTTTGAAACATTTGACAGGTTTATGCTTAAATTCTCTGAGAAAGTTACTGAAAGATACAAGTTTGTGTTTAAAAGCTGACCACTACCATGAAGTACTCTGTTTGAGTAGATTTCAGCACACAGGGTCTGACAGAAAAAACATAACATTTTTAAGTATCTAATAATATACTATCCACATAATATACTAGTTTAACCCCTACCAAAAACGGATGGCGGTAAGTTGTCACACAGGCTGATTAAACCCAATTCGAGGCGTCTCTTGCCATTTTTCTTTTTTGAAAGGTGACTTGGTAAGTGGAATTGCCTGTCTTTTTTAATTTAGTTTGAGCATATTTATATCTTCATCTAATTCCACCCCCACTATTTGCTGGCGTCATAGCCACAGGAAGGGGTGGATAAAAGGGGGAGAGGCTGGGTAGACAGTCTCACGCATAACTTCAAAGAGACACCTAGATTAACATCAAAGGCTTATAACACACCAGTGTGAAATCACACCTGCCTGTTATAACACCTCACATCAAAGGGCAAACATCAAAGGCTAATTATTCAACTCTGAGGGGCAGGGGCCAGACAACATAACTTCAAAGAGTCTGCCTTAATCAAAACATCAAAGAATTAGACAACAAAAGGCACTACACAGGGGGGCTTTTCACACCTACCTGTTATAACACACATCAAATGACTAGACTACAAAGGGGTATGAGGGGACAGGGGCCAGACAACATAACTTCAAAGAGACTATCTTAATCAATACATCAAAGAACTAAACAACAAAGGCACTACACAGGGGGGCTTTTCACACCTACCTGTGATAACACCCATCAAAGGATCTCGAACAATGGGAGGCGGGACTTAGCTCATTTGCCTAATTGGGAGCGTGTCACCTGTCACCTTTTCATTCATACTAATGTGATTGAAACAGCATCATTACTCCTACTCACGTAGCCTGTGCAATGTTAACAAAAGCACAACAAAAAATGTGGTTTAGATTAGTATATGCATGTAAAAAACTGAAAGTTCTTTCTAATTTTTTTATTTTATATTTGTAAATGGTTGTATAATAAATATTAACACTTATGGAATGTGGGGGTCAGTCTTTACTGGTTTTGCTCTGCATTCTCCCTTCCTGGCCTTTGGGAACTGCAGTTTATACAGAGGGTTTCAAGTGGATGTAGTGGCTTGTGCACGCTCAGTGTTTTCATTGTAGTGCAGGGCTGCCAGGTACAGTCTTTCATTTCCGCCATGATAAAAAAAAATGTAAATAATAGCAAAGGATGTACAAATTGTAACTAATTAGTAAGTATGTGAGGTGCTGGCCTGTAAAGAAGAAAACATAGTTAGAACAAAATCATCTCAATTTAGTATTCAGGATGAGAAAATACTATTTGGATAAATATAGTCTGAAATCCCAAAAGATGGGGCTTAAAACTCTCTATTTAGCAAAGCTCTTTGCTTAGCCTTTTCCAATCGGAGTTAGTTTTGAACCGTAACGTGCATGCTGTGTTTCTGACTCAATACAGATGATATGTTGGAGAGGGGCTGAGCTCAGTAGACTGACTGTAATGAGTGCTAGCCACTAATTAGCCTGTTGCTAGAGGTAAGGCCTCGTCAACAACAACAGACCAACGGGGCTTTAGCTCCGT
Source organism: Pseudochaenichthys georgianus (assembly GCF_902827115.2). Classification (NCBI taxonomy): domain Eukaryota; kingdom Metazoa; phylum Chordata; class Actinopteri; order Perciformes; family Channichthyidae; genus Pseudochaenichthys; species Pseudochaenichthys georgianus. Next base: position 37,841,580 of record NC_047506.1, read on the forward strand.
TTTACTCGTGGTGTGTGTCCCCCCTTGCATACATACACAGTGTTCTATCCTAACACACCCCCATTTATATTCATGTGCGCAAACAAGTAAACACACAAAAGCTTTTACATATAACGCTGCAAAAAACGGCATGTCTCATTAGCGTTACGTAGCTTAGCTTACAGATCGATGATATCTGATCGTTCTGACAGACTACAATCACAAAAGCTTTTACATATAACGCTGGAAAAAACGGCACTTACCTACAGAAGATTACGTTTGTTATTATAACTTACTCAATATGATTTTAGAGGATACAAAATACTAATAAATAGGAGAATAAATACTTGTGTTATCGGCTAGGGCGTGGCTTTACAGCCTTCACACAGATCGCTATTACGGCAGTATGTCTGAACATGTTAGCAAATGCCTGATAATTAAAATAAAAGACAAAGCAAAGACTGCGGAGCATACAAAATAAAATGTTACAAAAACATATAAACACCTAACCGATTACTATTTGGGTTTGAGGCGACATTGATACGGCGAAGCTACATGCTACATGCTACATACTACAAGCTAGAGATAGCTTTATCAGGAAAAACACCGCTAAATAAAAACTTACAGCTTCAAAATTGGATGTGTCCTCACTGGCCTGGTTGGTATTGATCCCGGGTTTAGCATTAGTTTGGAGGCATATCCGTGTTGGACTTGAGAGAAGTTCATAAACATGTCCGTCGTAAAATGTTTGGAACACACCAACAGAAATCTGCCGTGGTCTTCTGGCACATCTCCCTTGAAAATGAAGTCTAGCCACAGATTATTTTCTTTTTCCACTGATGGCATTGCATGCAGTCCCCTTTCTCGAGTCTTGCAGTCAACAACAGAACAACGTTTAACTGGCTTAGACATCCTGGCAAGAGCAGGCAAAAACACAGATGTGACTGGAGTTGATTTAGCCTGCCGATAGCCTATATGCGAATGAGAGGTTTGGCAATGCACGTGGCCGTGGTTCATTCCCCTGATAGGTGGAGAGTTGACCAATAAGCGGAGCACCTCTTTATGACGTAGAAAAGTGTTGAAATCTGGATCCGTTTTTTTCAGATCCATTGCAGCCCCTTTTTTAGAGATTTGGCTAAGGAGAAAAATAGAGGGTTGTGTTTTCTGACACTTGGTGAGTTCCCTGGAACACCGGGGACACATATCCATTTATAAAAGACGTACAAAGGTGCATTTTGCATGATAGCTCCCCTTTAAACAACTCTCCTGTTATCTCCATCAGAACAAACTTCTGGATCTGCACCAGTCTGGTTTCAAGGCAGGTCACTCAACAGAAACTGCCCTCCTTGCTGTCTCTGAGGAACTGCACACGGCTAAAGCAGCCTCCCTCTCCTCTGTCATCATCCTTTTGGACCTGTCTGCTGCATTCGACGCGGTGAACCATCAGATCGTCCTTCGCACTCTCCAAGAACTTGGAGTTTCATGCTCTGCACTTTCCCTCCTCACCTCATACCTCAAATACCGTACCTACAGGGCAGAGATGTTCACAAGTCTTTTTTTGCAAGTCCAAGTCAAGTCTCAAGTCTTTGTTCACGAGTCCAAGTCAAGTCTCAAGTCTTTGTGGGGTGAGACTTGATCAAGTCTCAAGTCTTTGGTCATGAGTCCAAGTCAAGTCTCAAGTCTCTAAAAAAATAAAAGTCTCATGTCTCTTCTGGTTGTAATCAGCCTTCTATTGTCTGCTGCTATCCAGTCTGTTAAGAATACTGCACAGCTATATCTAAGCAATTCAAAGCATTTACTGTGTTATTATACACTGGGTCTCTAATGACATCTTTTAAGTCTACTATTAATAAACATATTCCTCTATGCTCTCACTCAAAGCCAGTGTCATGGTAACCTGATAAACCTGTAACATTAACGTTACGTGGTCAACAATAAACCTGTAACCTGCCTCTAAATCCACAGATGTATTTATGTATGTAACTATGTATTTTTCTACGTTTAACGTTAGCCAGTAGATGTTGGCAGCGGAACGTAATGATTAACGTTACCGACCTTTTTTATGTCATGTCAAGAGTTGGATGTCAACGCCACTCAACTCAAACAAGTGTGACAAGCAAACATTCACTCATCTTTTCAAATATTCAGTTACAAAGCTAGTAGCAAGCTAAGTTAACATTACATAGCTGATGCTGAGCTAAACATGTTTGCTAACCGTCCATGCGTTAATGTGACTGACCTCTCCGGGTGAGTTTTCAAGTGCCTGATGAAATCCGACGTTGTTGCGCCAGCATCCTTGATTTTGATATTGCAGACTTTGCAGTGTGCGCTCCTTTTGTTGGTGCCGCCGGCGTTTTGTTCGAAGTGTTTGTAGTTGAACCTAATTACAATCGGTACAGCCGCAGGTGTGCCGCCGGCAGTGATGTACCTGAACGCGTTCAATGAACGATCGTTCATGAACGATCGTTCATGAACGCGTTCATATTTTGGGCGAACGTGAACTGAACGTACTGTATTTCCGCTAGATGAACGTAATTGAGAACGCGTTCATTCTCAGCGCTGTATAACGGCGTTCAAAAGTGCGTTCATTCTCAGCACTGTATTATAACGGCGTTCAAAAGTGTGCCAGATTTCATATGCCTTTCAGCCGAAAACCCAGTTAAAACACACAGTAAACAGGCTTCAAAATAATGCGGAAAACCACCCAATCTGGCAACAGCAAGCTGCCTGTGACGCGTACGCGCCTGTCACCCCTGGCCGTATACGGCCCGCGAGACAATTTGGTACGGCCTTCGAGATAATTGATAAACACACGCAAAAAATTAAAGAAATCTAGACCGCAAAAAAATTAAACAAGCGAGTGCCTGTTTTTCCTGGCCAAGGTCAGGGTCCTTGAACACAACACGAGCCTTACGTGTCATCACGTGGTATATGTCTCGACTGACAGGGGTGCAGTTCTGACGGAGCACCAGAACGCCACTCCAGCACTTCAGAAATTGCAGTACCGATAAGTCCATACACATGCCACAGTTTCTGCGTGTTTGTGTCTTTAGTTGAAAGCCCAGTGGCGATCTGCTCATCTGTCATACAGTCAATAACTTTGTTGTTATCATTAGCATCTGGTTAGCTAGCTATGCTAACGAATATAAGAAGCTTTGTCTACAACCAGTGAGGTAAAGGCACATCTTTATATGATCATTATAGTTATTAAAAAAATAAGAGAATAAAGTAAACAGGTATAAAATACTATATGACAGTTAGTAATAAAGAAGAATACAGTTTGAAAGGGGAGTGATTTGTCAAATATCCATAAATTAAAATAAAATCTGCTTACAGTTGTGTTTGGGTGTTGAGAGATGTGTCCATAGATCTCCTAATGTTCTCAAAGTGCACCAGATTGATGCTCTTAACTTCAACATTTAAAAAAAATCTTCCCAGGGGAGCACCCTGCACGTGCATGCATACGCGAGTCATGGTGAGATATCTGGATTAAGAGGTTGCTTTTTCTTTGCACAGAATGAAATGAATGGGCTGTGATTTTAGTTTTTTTAAGCAGAGGTCAATAACTTGTACGGCCCTCTGAGGATATTGTAAACATTGAAATGGCCCTTGAGAGGAAAAAGGTTCCCCACCCCTGCTCTACGGCGTCTGCGTATGAGCATTTAAAAGAGTTTTACGTTAAAGTCAGTACTGACTCAGACGGAAAAAATCAAACGTTTGCCTGTAAACTGTGTCCGCCCGGTTTGAAAAAGCAAGTCCGTACATCGACGTCGTCGACAACAAACCTTAAACGGCACATTGAGAATAAGCACATGACTAGCCTTTCACAGTATGTGTGAGTGGCGAATAAAAAAGAGAGCCAAAACAGATCCACTACCACCCAAACCCCATTAACATCGTACAGGAGACAAATAATAGCTCACAGCAACGTATTGAAAAAAGAACTATAAACTATAAATTAGTTCATTTTTGAAACCATGAACTTTAGTTCAAAATGTTGAATTATGAACTATGAACTGAACTAGTTCATTTTAAAATTTGTGAACTGTGAACTGAACTAGTTCATGTAGAAAGTGAACTTTCCCAACACTGGCCGCCGGTCGCCATGGTGTTACTACGAGGTAGTAACAGAGGCGCGCACGTCTGCGTAATGAGCCCGGCTAAAGTAACTGGATGGCCTACCTGCCTGTCAGCCTTCCATCTGGGCACAAACTGATCTCGTGCCCTCATTGGTCATGTGCGCGTTCGTGTGTGTTGGAGGAGGCGGGCTCTATAAGCAAGTAGCAGCCTCTAGCAGATTATCTCCAGTTGTGTATTTTCAAATTCTAGCGATCTCAAGCCGGTTTCTCTCAAATGTACCTACCCCACCTTTAATACGCCACAAATAGAAACCACAATGATTGTTCACGAGTCCCAACACACGAGTCCAAGTCGAGTCTGAAGTCTTTTGGTCACGAGTCCAAGTCAAGTCTCAAGTCTCTGTGTGCGCGACTTAAGTGCGACTCGAGTCCGAGTCGCAGACTCGAGTCCCCATCTCTGCTACAGGGTAACTTGGAGAGGGTCCGAGTCCGACCCTTGTCAATTAACTACAGGGGTCCCTCAGGGCTCTGTCCTCGGTCCCCTCCTCTTCTCTCTGTACACAAACTCGCTCGGATCTGTCATTAGCCCGCATGGTATTTCATACCATGTTTGTATTTGAGTGTTGTATGTTTTGTAATAATGGACCAAGAGTCTCTTTAAATAAAGATGATGATGATGATGATGATACCACTGCTACGCTGACGACACTCAATTAATTCTGTCCTTTCCCCGCTCAGAGACCCAGGTCGTCGCACGCATCTCTGCTTGTCAAGCTGACATCTCTCAGTGGATGTCTGCTCACCACCTCAAGCTCAACCTTGACAAGACTGAACTGCTTTTTCTTCTGGGAAAATATTGTCCCACTCTTGACCTAACAATCAACATCGGCCCCTCTGTTGTTTCCCCAACTCAAACGGCAAGGAATCTGGGTGTGACCCTAGATGACAAACTGTCCTTCACTGCAAGCATCGCTGCTACAACCCGCTGCTGCAGATACACTCTTTACAACATCAGGAGGATACGTCACCTCCTGACCCAGAAAGCGACACAGCTGCTGGTCCAGGCTCTCGTCATCTCACGCCTAGACTACTGCAACTCCCTCCTGGCTGGTCTACCTGCATGTGCCATCCGACCTCTGCAGCTCATCCAGAATGCAGCGGCTCATCTGGTCTTCAACCTTCCAAAATGTGCCCACACCATGCTGCTCCTCCGCTCCCTTCACTGGCTTCCAGTAACTGCTAGAATCCACTTCAAGGCACTGGTACTAGCGTACCATGCTGCGAATGGTTCTGGCCCTTCCTACATCGTTAAACCATACACCCCAGCACGTGCACTCTGCTCTGCATCGGCCAAACGGCTCGCTGCACCCTCACTGCGAGGGGGACCCAAGTTCCCATCAGCAAAAACACGTTGGTTTTCTATCCTGGCTCCAAAATGGTGGAATGAGCTCCCCATTGAAATCAGGACAGCAGATCTAGCTTACACATCTTCCGGCGCAGACTGAAAACTCATCTATTTCGACTCCACTTCGAGCAATACATTTAAAAAAAAAAAATGTATTTAAAAAAAAAACTAAGCACTTAAATACTAACAAAGGACTGGCTTATCTATAGCCAGTTGAGTAGCACTTGAAATGTTTTAGCTCTATGAAACCTGATGTACTTGATTCTGTTCTTCTTCTTCTTGGTCGAATGCACTTATTGTAAGTCGCGTAGTGTAATGTATAAATGATCAGGAGGCAGCAACGTTTTTATCAGTTTAAAATAAATGGTTCTGTAACATAACACCGGAGACTGGACTCGACACCTTCATGTACTAAACACACACCCAAGCATAAGCTAGTTCCGGACGCAACCAAAACATAACTGACATTACTTATGTTATGACCTGGCTCAAAAGGCCACAACAAAGAGGAGACACACCATGTCCACGGTTAGCAAAATACGTTTATTTACACAAACAATTCAAATCAACCAAATTAATTAAGTGCAAAGTAAGTAAAGTATGAGGTGTGGACGTCAGTGGTATCAGTAGTGTAAATGCAGGGTGAGGGTTGCATGGACATGTATGTGTGAGGGTGTTGAGGTGCACAAAGTGAAACAACTGAAATAACTGATAGCATACTCAACAGAGCCGGGTGCCTGCAGGGAAAAGCAGAGAGGGAACAGAGAGGCTTTAAATAGCTGCAGGGCACCAGACCCAGGTGCCCTGAGTTACTGCAATCAAGGCGGCTGGATGCAGCACAGCCACACCCTCTCAAGATGAACCCACAGGGGCATCACACTTACGTATCCCTAAGCTTTTTTTGACCGGCAGTGGCTCAGTCAGTGGGGGCTTGGAGGTGTAAGGTAGCTGGTTCAAGTCCCCAAACAGACCTAAATATGGAGTGTGGACTGTTACCTGGAGAGGTCCCAGTTCACCTCCTGGGCCCTGCCGTGGTGCCCTTGAGCAAGGCACCAGACACCCCTCCACTCCACCCCCGTTGCTCCCCGGGCGCTGTACAATAGCTGCCCACTGCTCCTATAGTACTGGGTTAAATGCAGAGGCCAAAGTTCACTGTGTGTGTTGTGAGCATGTATGTGTGACAATTAAAGAAGGTTTCATCCTCAGATTCTATTCTATTCTTTTACATTAACAAAATATTACCATTAAAACAAATAGTCAGGGAAAAAAACAATAAAGCTAGATGCTCTGTGTTTCCTTATCTTACAACTTCATCCCCTTCGAGCGGGCTCACCCTGGGTTTCAGTGGCTCCTCTGCTGTCGCATGCTATCGCCACGTTTATGTCTGATTGTCTCACTTTGACTGACTGCTTGATTCAGAGCACTGCATCAACATATGTACCCACACACTCAAGTACCACAGGAAGAAGAGCAATCCAAAAGCAACATAGAAGAGAATTGGTGGAAGTGGAGGCATTTCTAATTTTCCTGATGCTGGAAGAGGGCGTTTCCATTCAATGCAAACTGTGGCAGTTTTAACTTTGGACTGTAACTTTTCTTTCATTTTCAGTAATTCTCAGTCACTAATGGGTTACACATAGATTTACTTAAGGGTGCAGTTTCTACTGGGAATAAGGAAGATATTTGCACCTCACTTCCACAATAACATTTTCATTTATTTACTTAGAAAGCCTTGTGGCCTGGCTTCCTCTGCCCTGACATTCCTGAGAATCACGATTCTATGTTCTATTCTATTTTAGTTTTTGTATTTCAATACATATTGCAATTAGAATATTGCAATGTCTGTGTTTTTCTAATATGGTTAAGCTCTAATTTGTTCATGAGCAGGATGAAAGTAATAGCTCTGTTTATTTAAATGTAAAAGTCTAATAACTTTGTTTCCATAAACAATAGAGACCCCAATAATGATAGTGAATATTCTAACATTTTAAATGTTTAGCCAAAACAGTTTATACCATGTTTGCTGTCTTGGTTTTGTGGGTTTGCGTGCAGACAATTGCTAATTAGCACTGAAAATAAGTACTCAAAAGTACAGCAAAAGGTTGCAGGTATTGGACAAATCAAATGTAGACCTGATGACGGCTCTGGATAAAATGTCAGGAGTCAACCAAATGATTTAAATGAATGTTGAGATGAACATGATGGGACATTTAATAAAAAATCACAAACGCTTTAGCAAAGTAATTTGTTTTGCTCTTATCTTCAGAAAATAAAAACTTTCAACAGTTTATTTATGTGAGCAAATACTTGCCTTGTCTATTCATGCATATATGAACACTTAATTTATGACTTGTTTAACAATTTCGACAGTTTTACACCAGGCTGTCAGGAGGCTGAACTCCCTCCCCTCCACTCCACCCCCGTTGCTCCCCGGGCGCTGTACAATAGCTGCCCACTGCTCCTATAGTACTGGGTTAAATGCAGAGGCCAAAGTTCACTGTGTGTGCTGTGAGCATGTATGTGTGACAATTAAAGAAGGTTTCATCCTCAGATTCTATTCTATTATTTTACATTAACAAAATATTACCATTAAAACAAATAGTCAGGACAAAAAACAATAAAGCTAGATGCTCTTTGTGTTTCCTTATCTTACAACTTCACCCCTTTCGAAAGTTAGTTTACTAATCATTATAGTAATTGTAACAATGTCTTGATTTTGCGCCAACATTCATGTCACTTCTGGTTGAATAACCCTAGATTGCACACCCAAAACACCAAACTCTACGCTTTAAAACCATAGTCTACAAACCAGCCACTACTTTCATACAGTCTGTGTAAAACTTATAATACCAGCCTTGAATAGTTGAAATGGTCATTTTCAACATTTGCTTGTGGACTAAAACAGATCAGCGGGCTCACCCTGGGTTTCAGTGGCTCCTCAGCTGTCGCATGCTATCGCCACGTTTATGTCTGATTGTCTCACTTTGACTGACTGCTTGATTCAGAGCACTGCATCAACATATGGACCCACACACTCAAGTACCACAGGAAGAAGAGCAATCCAAAAGCAACATAGAAGAGAATTGGTGGAAGTGGAGGCATTTCTAATTTTCCTGATGCTGGAAGAGGGCGTTTCCATTCAATGCAAACTGTGGCAGTTTTAACTTTGGACTGTAACTTTTCTTTCATTTTCAGTAATTCTCAGTCACTAATGGGTTACACATAGATTTACTTAAGGGTGTAGTTTCTACTGGGAATAAGGAAGATATTTGCACCTCACTTCCACAATAACATTTTCATTTATTTACTTAGAAAGCCTTGTGGCCTGGCTTCCTCTGCCCTGACATTCCTGAGAATCACGATTCTATGTTCTATTCTATTTTAGTTTTTGTATTTCAATACATATTGCAATTAGAATATTGCAATGTCTGTGTTTTTCTAATATGGTTAAGCTCCAATTTACTCTAATAATACTTGCCTTGTGTATTCATGCATATATGAACACTTAATTTATGACTTGTTTAACAATTTCGACAGTCTTACACCAGGCTGTCAGGAGGCTGAACTCCCTCCCCTCCCTCCCCCTCTCTCCACTCCCTGCCACCACTGGACTATAACTTCCCTCACACACTCAGGTCTCCCTTGAAAAAGAGATCTATGATCCGACACTGAGATCCAGCACCAGACACTTTTGTTTTTGCGCTGCTATGGACAATCTTGCAATAAATGCATATCCTATGGACAATCTTGCATAATGTACATTCCCAAAGATATTAATATTGAAGTGACTGTTATTTTGTATATATTGATTGTTGTGTTTTTTATCTTAATGTGTGCATATGTGTAAATGTGTCTGTTGATTGTGTATAGGATATACATATTGTATACATATTTGTATACATATCTGTATATTGTATAATTGTATTTTTGTATTCGGGATTGTTGGAAACGTCATTTCGATCTCTCTGTCTGTACATACAAACTGAAAGATTTACATTAAAGTTAACTGATTTTTGACTTTCCAAAACGTTGTAAATGTCCTTCTTACTCATATCCCAAATAACAATCCAAAGACTTTTATCTTCCATTTTGTCAGACTTACATTTTCATATTAATGAAATACTGAGCACTCTTTGGTACAACCTACTCCCATCACTCAAATCTGAATCTTAATTATAGGTATTTCTGAAAAGGACTTAGGAAAGATGTATTGCACATGAACACATATTCATGATGACAACAGACCAAAAGTGTTCACCCTGTGCTTGTAGTTGCACCACAGTTCACAGTTATATTTGTTACATATGGGGCATAGTGTTTAACACTTCAATGTGGAATCTGTTCAATCAACAGGGTCATCAATCAATCAATCAATCAATCAATAGGATACGACTGTAATAGGCCTAAGGCCTTTTAGTCGCTCATAAATAAGTAGATCACTGTTCTTTATATACTATGGATGCTGGCAACAGTCACATAGTCCAAAGTGAAGGTGACGTTTGACCAGTAATGGTCATGGTATACTGTAAACACAGGATGCATGTAGACTGGAACTCCTCTGCAGTTACCACACTGCCAGCACTGGGTAGTAGCAGAGAGGTGATCTGATTGAGATGTTATGACGGAGGGTGGATGCAGTCCGGCACAAGGCTCAGCAGGTGGCAGTGTGGAGTCATACATGTGAACACGGAGAGGAGTGTGTTTGTCCACAGGAGGCAGTGTATCCCTTCTAGTCCCTATTCTCCTTCACACATGTACACACAGGCAGTGTTTTGAAACAGGGTTCACTCAGGGCTTGTCTTGGCATTCTATTTTAGAACTCCACCCTGCACAGCTCCAAATGGACTTTAGTGACTCCACCCCGCCCCCATTCTGCTGCGGGACTGTTTGTGATAGTATGTCATTGTATCCTTAAATGAAAAGAGAGGGAGAACCGCATGGGGAGGAAATGTAGGTCATGCTACATAGGACGAAGGAAGAAGAGAAGGACATGGAGACAGAGAGAGACAAGGAGAGGAAGATTGAGGATGACAAGACACTCCAACTCCCAGAGTCCCTCATGAATCCTTTTGCAGATAAACAGTGGGGACAGAAAATATCACAGATTTGTACTGTGTGTGTGAGTGTGTGTGTGCGCGCGTGTGTGTTTTTCTGACCAATCAACAACAACCCTTACTTTGGGATGCAGCCTCCCTCCTCCCTCTCTCCTTCCACAAAGAGATGACCTAAATACTAAAGCCGCCAAACTGTTGGAGAAAAACTGAAGGAACTCTGTGTGTGTGTGTGTGGGGGGGGGGTGTTATGGTAAATGTTGCATCAGTCATGAAAGCTATAGTACTGCAGCTCAAATCAGGATGATCAAAGAGGGCCTGATTACCAAGTGTGTGTGTGTGTGTGTGTGTGTGTGTGTGTGTGTGTGTGTGTGTGTGTGTGTGTGTGTGTGTGTGTGTGTGTGTGTGTGTGTGTGTGTGTGTGTGTGTGTGTGTGTGTGTGTGTGTTAAACACATTTGACATAATTTGGTACACAATTGCTTCAGCAAGTCCATCCATAGAGGTTCTCCTGGTACATCCCTTATGCCTGCTACACAATAGCATTTTGCATCTGGTATCAGCTGGAACAGTCAAATATATAGAAGTAAACAGAAGTCACAATATTGTGTTTATTTTCTACAAATACTAACAGCTTTGGAATAACTGGTCTGGTGGTAACTGAACTAAGATGAGCTGATTCAAAAGAATATATGTCCTTATCCTTAAAAGTCTCCTATTATACTATTTTTAGGCATACATTATAGGTCTCAGATATATAAAAAACATGAAGTCTATGAAGTGTTTTGCTCAAAATACCAAATAGATCACCCATTCTAGCCATGCCTCATACCCCTCTATTTCAGCCCTGTTAGAGAAGTGCTGATTCCGGTCCGTAGTTTTAAAAATAATAATAAACGAGAGGCGAGAGGCGAGACGAGAGCTCATGCAGGAGAATTCTACCCAGAAACTCAAGGAAACGCTGCCGTAATTAAACGCCATATTATTTTCCAAACCACATCAAGAATTATTTCTGAAACAGTATGGAGCTCGAGTGCTTTTTCTTTCACGGGTTTACCACAAAGTGAGTACCTTTTTATATCCTGCTTCTTAACACATACTCTGTCCAGTACAGGTTAGCTCTGAGTGTTAGCGATGCTTGCTAATGTATAACTTCCAAAACGATGCGCATTGTTTCTGATACAGCGACGTTTCTGATAGGGCCGTGCGCGTAAAGCCAGCCCACATTTCCGATATTACGTCATATCGGACGTAAATCTGGATCAGCTCCGTTGTGCCCCCGTTTTTAGAGATGTGGGTAAGGAGGAAAAGAGAGAGGGTATTATTTTAGGACACTTAGTGAGTCTACTGACACACCGGAGACACATATTTAAGTATAAAATATATCAAAAAGGGAATTTTGCATGATAGGAGGACCTTTAAAATACTAAATAAACAGTTTGTCATTACCTATTCTACCACTTTTAAGGTTGACATGTCTTGGTTGGTACCCTCACATACAGTATAGTTTTGGCTAGCATAACAACACTACGCTAACGTACTCACAGCTATGGATGGGTCTGGTGGTAACTGAACTAAGATGAGCTGATTAAAAAGAATAAATGTCCTTACCCCTAAAAGACAAATAAATAGTTTTTCATTTCCTATTCTATCACTTTTAGACTTTTAGACTTTTAGACACTTTATGTCTTGGTACCCTAATATACTTGCAAGTATAGAAAGTAACGTTTTGGCTAGCCGAGCAATAATCTAACGTATCAGTTATGAAATAACGTACTCACAGCTTTGGATGGGTCTGGTCGTAACTGGACTAAGATGATTCAAAACAATGTATAACCTTAGTCTTCAAAGAGAAAAGAAATAGCTCGTAATTGTCTTGGACGCTTTTCGAAAAACTATTTGTAGGCTTTGCCCTCTAGTGCATAAATTAGCTTTCTGCCATTTCGTTTGAAGGTTTGCATTCTTAGCATACAATGTATTCCTCACCATTGATGGATAATGATGCTTATAATGTCAGTGTAAACTCCTTAGTGCATTGTATATATAGTGACTGAGTGAACCTGGAAGAGGTAAAGGGCACAGCCATAGTCTTGTCATGTCAATGGTTAAGTTCTGACAACTGAAACTACTGCTTTAGGCAACCCAGTCTCACGGCATTTTGTGTTCACCAACACGATTTGCCCCTTTTTTTTTCGTGTTGCACAGCACGATTTTAAAAGCAATGTATTTCTACTGCCTGCAGCACGTCTTTTTCTCCGGTCGGGTCGAGGAAGACCGGAAGCTGTGTGGTTCATAAAAACATGTTCTTACTCAATATCAAGCCACAGTTATTGCTTTTATTTGAAATCGTATAATTTCGGACTTTTGTTGCCGTCTGTGAGGAAAATAAATGGGGCTCAGAGCCTCAGAATACGTAAATCTGTATTTTTAAATATTTGTTTCCTTCTAATTCGTTATTCTTTTCAAAATAACACACTGTTATTTACTCACCAATAACACTCAATTATCCTTGCTTTTATTTATTGGTTTAATTCCATAATCTCGGGCTTTTTTGGCGTCCGTCAGGAACTGAATTTCAAAATAAAAATAATGCCTATCTACAGACCTCCTGCAACATCACGGCTGGCTGACAAAACAAGGTTATAATGCAGTTCACTCATCTGCTCTGTGAAAACATGTTTTAGAGGTGACATATTTCAACTTTATTTGTGTATCTAGTGTAATATTGTATATTCACATTTCTGGAGAATCACTGTCTTGGGTCACAGTGTCCACAGGATCATAATAACATGATAATACCATGGCACAGCAAACCCAAATTGCTCCTTGATTTTCTATTCCAATAGACAACTATTATTATATTTGTCCTACATCACTCATTATACTAAGCTCCTTGCTTTTGTCACCTCTTTTCTTGCCACAACAGCAGAGAAATCCTAAAAAAGCTAAAAGGTTAGTTTGTCCTTGTCCTTATTTCAATAAGGAACTCAAAAGCCAGTAAATGTGGAATGAATGTAAACATTTGTTTTAGTGATGCCTCAGTCTTGTGAAGAGGAACAGCACATATAGGTGTGTGTCTTTTGTCCACCAGACATCAGAGCGGATTTTTTCTGTTTTTGTTTGAGAGAACAGAAGAGTGTATTTCGAGTGCATGTATGCCATCATTTCTCAGAAACCACAGAGCAGGTTGCCATGGGAATGCTGCAGGGAGCTCCTCAGCCTCCCACCAATGGGCTTCAGTGATTTGTTACCGCGGGAAACCTGGCTTGTTGCCTAGGAGACCAGAGGCTGTATGCTCCAGCTCCAATGAAGAAACGTTTTCAGCCTGGCTGTTACTAAAGCAGAAACAGACATATGGCTCTGAAAGGGGGCACTATTGATTTGTTAATACAACAAATGGATATCAGCCTGTGAACACCGTCTGTATTAAATCATATTGATTTGGTTTTATAGTACCATTTGTCACGTATAATGTCTCTGTATGATAGTACCTTAAAGACAGAACCTACACATAAACATGGCTAAAAATGTGCAATGCAGTCAGTATAATGACAATTTAAATCTGAAATTAACAGTAAACAAGCAATGGGTCAAATCTCAAGCCGGGCTTACCTCTCCTATTGTGTTCCGCTCAAATGTACCTATTCCAAGTGAAAATATTTATAGAATATTATTCTTTATTCATTGACCAAAACTTCAAAAATATCCAGATAAACGCAACAAATAAAATGATTTTAAAGGGTCTGCAGAGATAACATCTGTTGTTTTCTGGATAACATTTTATTCAAACTCACCTCATATTCTTGTTTGGGTAGGGGCATAAAACATACAGAGAATACTAAATGCTTCATACTTACTGTCGATTTCTCCTGCAGAAACAAAAGGTACAGTAGACCTTTCTAGCATAATAGGAGGGTTTAACTTGTAAATACTAAAAACTGTACACAATGATTGTTTCTAGCAACTTGCATTGATTTTTGGGCATCACGGGCCGATTTACATTCAAATTTGGCTCAACAATCGTAGTGTGTCATCGCCCCACTTAGCAAAACTAGGATCATTGACACAACATGTGTTATTATTAACTAGCTACATTAACAATATATGTCAAAATGATGTTACTTTTATCCAAAGCGACTTACATAATCAATACTGTAGGCAATCCCCACAGGAGCAATTTGGGGTGAAGTGTCTTGCCCAGGGACACAACGACATGCTAACTGCAGTGGGGTTTGAACCTGTGCTCCCCTGATCCCAACACCAACGCACTAGTCCAGTGCACCACAGCCTCCCTCACATATTGAGGCAATTTGTATTTTAATTATATAAAAAGAAAAAATGAAGAGATAATAGGGCTGAAACTAAATTTGCAGGATATGATTGACAGTTTAAAGTAAAGAAACATTGAACATAGCACAACAAATCTGTATAAAATGTAACATTTAGTAAAAAAACACATTCTTTTCATATTATTCCATCATAAAACAAGGTGTATGAGTGGTTGCTTACAGTCACAACAAGTTATAATTTGCCTTAAGTGACTCTTTAGACTGTGGGTCGTGATGTCATACACATTTTTGAAATATGCCCTTATTATAACTGCTTAGCAGCAAAACAGAACACCAAGTGCACTCCAACCTTTCAATGTCCTCACTGAAACTTCACACCATATAAAACTCTCTCTGTAGAGCTGGAGTGTTTTAAATTAGGTCAACAGTTCCAAAGCTTTCTTTACTTTTCACTGGCGTCAATTTCTTTTTCAAACTATCTTCAATAAATCAGATGTTCTGAAAGTGAAACGTACTCCGGCAAATGTTAGGAGAAATGTGCTGCAGTTTTAAAAAAACGATGCAAATATAAAAACACAAATGTGCCAAAACACATGCAATAAAAAGCATCTTCACCAACTTGACAACACATGCTCAGAATAATTGTACGTTTTTTGTCAGTACGTTTGAAAGGACTATGTTGTTATATGTGTTTTAGCACATCTGTAGGTTTTTTTTTGCATCGTTTTTTAAAGTGGAGCGCGTTTCTACTAATGGAAGTGTTTTGGCCCGTTGTAGCATATTTGCACCTGTTGGCCGCCGTAGGAGGAAACAGAATCCCGCTTTTTAATACACAAGGTTAATAAATGACTATCTTCTGAATCTTCCGATGTGAAAACATGTTTGGGGAATGTTTACACCACTTAAAAGGAACAACACTTAATCACATTTAGAAACTGTGGTAATGTTTAAGCTTCAACACGTTAGACACCGACTCAAAAAAGGAAATTCCTTATCTTAGAAGTTAATTAAATATGAGCTTCAATGTTGAAACAGATTTGGTACTGGCCTTGAAAAGCCCATCCCCTGTGTTGTGTACTGTCTACGTCAAGTCAGATTTCTGTGTGTGGAGTTTTAATCTTCCATCCATCTTCTCCTGCTTATCCGTGGTCGGGTCGAGTTTTAATCTTTACAAGAGAAAAAGGTCATTCTACACCCTGGAGTATTACTCTGCACTGACACAGACTGACAGCATGATGGAACACCAGAAGGCAAAGGCTCTGGTTTGGCTGCATCTCAGACCAGAAAGTGAAAACAAACATTAGACCCTTTATTCCAGAGGTGATGTGACCAGTGGTGGAAAGTAGATTTACTCAAGTACTGTACTCAATTACACTTTTGATGTACCTGTACTTCAGATTCAAGATTTAACGATTCCAACAACACAGTCTCACTCCCTGAACGTCCAATAGCGACGCTTGGTCAGGGTCCCGTGGCGTGCAGTTGTGACGCGCCGAGTCTCCTTCAGCTTCATAAACAGACACAAAGAGCTTTCAACTGATTGCAATGTATTCCCATCGGCGGCGGTATTTGACGCTCAGAGAAGCACCGCATCGGTCCATGTCGGCGGCAGTTAAAGGCAATGTGAGCGTCCATTCCCATTGGATAACGGAGAAATGTACACCCGGAAGTAAGTATTCTCCTTAATGTCGATTGATTTTACAGTGATATCTGCACTACTCATCGACTAAAAAACACCAGATTATCCTTGTTAATTACACAACATTGATTGGTTTAAATTGTGTACAATGCTTTTGTATTTTTCCCCTTCGATTCGGAGAAACAAATATTTGTTCGGAGTTTAGGATGGCAGAAAACACTACACTACCCATAATCCTCAGCTATCGTTTGGGACTACACCAGCCGCTTTGCTTGACAAACTCTGTTTAGTCCTCAAGCTCTGTGATTGGATGTTGGAGTGGCAGTGCGCCAAGGTTACGCCGAGCGTCAAACAGCACTTTGAAACGGAATGAAGCCCATCGACGGCACACTATCCAAAACAGGACTCGAACGTGTCCACCCCCCCACCCCCATAACTACACATGCTGGCAACAGGCTTGTTTGAGATGAGCTGCGGCTCGCCTCGAAAGTAGACGAGAATAGCCGATTGCAGCTGGGTCTCAAAAAGCTCGCCTGAAGTCGGACAGCTCAGAGTTGGCTTGACTCGGTTTGCAATGGCGGAAATTGCATTGGTGTTCTTCGTTACAGATGAAGTGGATTCAATAGAAATCCCACAATTATTATATCACTACAAATGAATGACTCAAGTGTCTGTTCATTTTAAAACAAATCAATACAAGGGGGGTTGAATCCTAAAAGACAGAACCACTTATTACTTTTCAAAACTACTTCCGTCAGTGGTCTTGACCAGTTTGCATTTATAAAGAATGCACACATGTGTTTAATCGTTAATGTCAGATATACACTAAGTAAATACATTTGTTCCTGCTCAAGATTAGATTAAACGTTATTGTTATTGCACAGATTACAGGTACTGAGACAACAAAATGCAGTTTAGCTTCTAATCAGGAGTGCAAAAAGCAGTAAAGTGAAAAGTAATGTACACAATCTACAGAATAAAATATAATGAATTGAATGATGAATAAACAGTGAAGGGTATGAATACACTAGATATACACAGCAGCCTGTGAGCAGTATGAACAGTGTGCTAAGATATATAAAGTATGAAAACGGTAAGCAGTGCAAGTATAGTATAACATATATAGATATTAATTTCATGATGGTAAACATTGTGGAACAATGATGAAAAATGTGAATGGAAGTGGCGACGTAAAACTGACGCAAAACAACAACAAACTTTTTCGGAGCCAATTGGAGAGTTTCATCACCAGCACGGGGTAAAAACCACCAATGAGCGCTCAGCTCGATATACCAGCGAATCTTTTCCCATCAGCTCGTGGAGAGAAACTGCTCTGCCTCGCTCTCAAGGCTGCTGGCGTCTTTGTCCCACGAGATTTCAACGTCTCATGTAGTCAAGCCTCCAGAGTCGGACAAAATTATTAACCATCATGCAACGCACTAGCAAGATGGCGATCGCAATTGCGCAGTTCTGCGTCGGTCTCGCTCATCTCAAACAAGCCTAACATGTTCTATGGCGCGGCTCTACTGGGAATTGTAGTTTTAAAAGACGTTTTGGTATTTCCCATAATTAGAAGTTGCCAGTATTAAACTGTCTACACCCCTGGAGGTTTAGGGGATGGGAAACACATTGGTACATTTTGCAATATGGCAGTAGCCATCGGTCATCGATAAGATAAGATATACTTTATTGATCCCAAGTTGGGAAAGGTGGTCCTCTACTTTAAGTTTGTTGTGAATTCTTTCTACGCTGCCCATCATTTTTGTAATCAGCCACTCAAAAACCACAGAGGTCAGTCCTGTGAGAAAAATCAATTGTCCAATGTTGCACTTAACAGTGGTGTAGGAGAATGTAGATTTTTGCAGCTCCTCTTTCAGCTTTACATTTTCTGCTCGTAGTGTGTCAAACTCCTGTCGCAGGTTGACATATTCCTCCTGAAGTTGACTGTATCTCATGTTCAGATCATCGTACTCTCTCTTTGGAACTGGGATATCCTCTTCAGCTTTAATATAGAAAAGTGAAAAATTAGCATGTGCGGCAACCAATGCAAACAAGTTCACAATTCAGGGGTTCTCACACATTTTTACCAATGAATTTTCAAAACTTTTCCATGACAGAAGAGAAGATACATTATTGATCCCAGGGGGAGATTTTTCCTCTGCATTTGACCCATCCAGGAGCCAGTGTACACGTCACACGCAGACATACATAGCAATTGGAGCAGTGGGCCTGGCAGGAGCACACACACACTAGGAGCAACTCTTTCAGTGAGGGTGGGAACCCTGATAATCAATCAGTTAATTGTAAGATGATATATAAATATATTCATAAATATATAACATACCAGGACAATGATCCATGCTGCATTCTTGTTCTGGAGTTTCAGAAGTAACACGTTGATTTGCTGCAGTGTCAGCTCTCCTCCTTGTCCTATGGTACCTACAGTAACAGCAGAAATGTATAGTTAGACTAATCCATATCTCAAAACAGCAGCTGTAGGCACCAAAGCTTATGCAAGAGAGGAACACAAAACAAAAAACGACTGAGAGGAGGGCAACTCTAATCTTACATCTTTGCATTTGGGTTCTGGCTTTGTTTTGTGTACATGAACACAGATGGCACAAAATCAGGACTACTAGAGTCCAATGATGCCTCGCCTGCAAAAATAAAACACAAACAGGTTTGTTTAGCCTAGCAAGCTACTAGGCAAATCTAACGCCAGCTTATCAAACTTTAGCTGCATTTGATTATTATTCTACATCATACAGACAATCACTAATGTAAACAAGGCTTTCCCGTAAAATCAAAGAGTAGGCTAGATAACCTCATTACCTGATATAAAGTGGGCGCTGCAGACGCGAGCATTTTTGATTATGTCCTCATTCCAGTCCACACGTTGAATCGCCTGCAGCCACAGACGCCGCCGGTTGCTCTGGAATGGTCGTGGTCCTCTCGGAATCCTATACAACTTTAGTCCGCCGGTGGAATAGCGATTCGTACAACCGTATACGCAACAACCAGACATGTTGATGCTGGGTACAGTTTGTAAATGCTTGCTAACCAGTTGCTACCTCATCTTTGTCATTCAGAACTGCTGGAAAACAACACCACTTCCGTTGCCCACATGCGCGCGCAACTTTTTGATGACGTCGGCTGTAAAAGGGTCTATTGTATGATATTTACCTTGTTCATTAAAAATATAAAATATATATATTTTTTAAATATATTTTTTTTAATTTAAAAAAATGTTTTTGTATGTGGGAAGAGGTGGGGCGGCGCCCCTAGCGCCCCTATGGGCCGGCCGCCACTGACCATACATATTTGTCAAGTCAATAGACTATTATATGCCCTTTTATTTCTTCCTTAGTAATTGAATGTTTATTTTGTAAACCTCACCATAGTTTGTTTAATTGCTAAACATGTTATGTTACAAATATCTTACCTTCCTATAGGTTGTAACACGAATTAACCAAGTCCCAGCACCTATTATGTGCATGGTACACCTCCCAGGACTAGAGCCAAACTGTCTCAACCCATACACCCTGCAGAACCTCCATAACATTTACAGATTCAATTATGGACCTTTGAGGCGTAGAACAGAAGAAGAGTAGGTTATTACCTGTCATAAACTACTACCCTGTTTGATGAAAAATCAAATCATGGTTTGCTATATATGAATGATATGTTATAGGAGCAAATCATTCAGGGAAGAAAGGCGACTAAGTATTTCCATCAAACTTTATTTTTAGAAATGTACAAAATGAACATGTGTAATAATAATGTAATATACTGTATATCATCCATTCCTCCCCTTATAGGCGTTTTCGGCATCTTGCCTATCGCAGCTTTGTAAGCTGCTGCTGGGGCTTTTTAGGACGAGGCATCAGAGTGGTCATCCCGTCATGTGTTGTCCGCCGGTGTCAGTACCATATAAGTATGGATACATCTCTCAACACCCATATGAAACAGAACTGGAAGCAGATTTATTTTTCTTTATGAATATTTGACAAATCACTCCCCTTTCAAACTGTATTCTTCTTTATTAATAACAACTTTTTTTTTACTGTCATATAGTATTTTATACCTGTTAAACCTATACTTTATTCTCTTATTTTTTTATAACTATAATGATCATATAAAGATATGCCTTACCTCACTGGTTGTAGAAAAAGCGTCTTATCTTCGGTACCATAGCTAGCTAACCAGATGCTAATAACAACAAAGTTATTGATGTATGATCAGTATGACAGATGAACAGATCGCCACAGGGCTTTCAACTAAAGACACAGCCACGCAAATAATGCTGCATGTGTACGGCTCCTTATGGGTACTGCAATTTCTGAAGTGCCGGAGTGGCGTTCTGGTGCTCTCCGAACTCCACCCCTGTCAGTCGAGACATATACCACGTGATGACACGTTAGGCTCGTGTTGTGTTCAAGGACCCTGACCTTGGCCAGGAAAAACAGGCAATCGCTTGTTTAATTTTTTTGCGGTCTAGATTTCTTACATTTTTTTCTTTTTTGCGTGTGTTTATAAATTACCTCGAGGGCCGTACCAAATTGTCTCGCGGGCCGTATACGGCCCGGAGGCCGGAGGTTCCCCACCCCTGCTTTAAACTAACCTAATACAGTTATGTGAAATCTGTTATATTTAATTCAAGTCCATGTTTCAGTTTTCTCAGTGTTTGTTTCAAACATCACAAAGGGAGAAGTGATTCACTACGTGTTTTTTTCACTCCTTATTTATGCCTTACACCAACCTCTCATCATTCTGTTGCAGGACCAACACATCTTCTGTTCCTATGCTGCAGGATATTTAAAGGCACCTTGACTGTGATATTGGAGAGACGCTTCCTCATTTCCTTTCTGTGCGCACACTCTCTGGCAGCCTGGGAATCTGAGCTGCAGCTTGCCAGTTATCTAACGCTTACATAAAGTCTTTCTTTCTGCTCTTTGGGCAGAGTGGGGAGAGGAAGCCACCTGGCAGCGCTGCACTTTGAATATGCTGCTGACAAATATAATAAAACAAATGCATGAAGATTGAAGAACATTAGTAATGACATCATACAGGCTCCACACCTTCCTTGATTTTATTTGCCATTTTAAAACAGGAAATGAACATTTTAACATTTTAGGAAATTGTTAAAGGTCCCTTGTCATGGCCATTTCTACTGATCATAATTCCATTGTTGACTAGAATAGATTTATATTGTGCAATTTTCCAAACTCATACAGCATCTCTGTATAGTATGTGTATTCACTCTCTGTCCTAAACGGCTTGTTGGAGCTCATGCCCCCCCTCCCTATGAGCCCACTGAGTCCACCACTGTTACTGCGGAACATCAGTGATTATGTGTTACAATGGCGTTAGCAGCCAGAAAATGACACCAGTAATGACAAACAGATGAGAATGCTGTGTGGGGTCTATGGGTGCTGTGTTGGCGGGACGTTGCGTGGGGTCTGCGAGCCAGCGAGACATTGCGAAACTCAGCCTGAACTCAGCCTGAGCACCATGGACATGGGAAGGGGGGGTGCTGACGGGGCTACAGCAACCCCCCCCCCAGCGCGTCACCGTTTCGCCGCTGGCTCCAAATTGGTGGAATGAGCTCCCCATTTAAATCAGGACTTTGAGCGATAGAATTACTAACAAAGAATTACTAACAAAGCACTTATATACTTATACAACTAATATACTACCCAGTATGAACATTTGTATAGCCCTTATTAAAAACATTAGGTCCTCAAGTTGTAAAATGTGCTAATAACTTTATTCTGAGAGTTCTTTTCCTCTGCATTATGGACGTGCATCTAACCCACGGGACGGCTTGATTTTTGGGGGGCGTGGTTAAACATGCGCATGCTCTATGAGCACACATACGGGTACTTCTCAGGCATGACGGGTAATCTGTGAGGTTTCGCTCTCTCAAAAGTTGGGCCATTTCGATTTCATGCGCCAATGAGCAACTCTCATAGGAATGAACGAGACCCCGCCTCCCACGCTGTATCCAGTTCTTATTATACATCCATGTTTTGGACCAATGGGTCCATTTGGGTATGGTCACGTCACTGTACCCAGCAAGAAGAAAATGGAAAAAGAAAAATCTCCAACGAGGCGTTCTGGGGCAGCACAGACAGGTATTTTCTGTGTTAGAGTTTTACTCGCTACAGGGTGTACTTTGAGGGTTTGTGACTCTGCAGACCGTTTACATGCAGAACAAGCTACATAACACACTACGATGAGTAATAACCGGAAAAGCATGACATGGGACCTTTAATTGATTTCGTGATAGGAGTCATTCTGGCCCATCGACACTACATGTTACATAAGGGTATCAACATTTTAAATCATCCAAAAATGTCAGCCTGTCCTCCTACAAAAGACGACCATATAGGTCGATTGTTCAGCAGCTAAATACGACCCAGAGTCACGTTTTAAAGTGTAGCACCTCTAGTGGTCGTGTAAGAAACAACATGCTCCTATCGATTGCAAACGCTCCGGAGGGTCGTTTATTCTCAAATAACCCTCTCTGGAAAATCCTAAATTGTGGAATAGTTTGGCCATTACAATGCTTTTTTATTAGATTTCTAGCGAGAAGTGTAT
The DNA here is from genome assembly GCF_902827115.2 of Pseudochaenichthys georgianus. NCBI lineage: Eukaryota > Metazoa > Chordata > Actinopteri > Perciformes > Channichthyidae > Pseudochaenichthys > Pseudochaenichthys georgianus. The sequence goes on from NC_047506.1 coordinate 37,864,620, forward strand.
ATTGTACTTTTATAATCTATGTCCAGTGGATGTGTAGGATCTACAGTTTGATAGATATACGAAGATGATTTGAGGTCTTGCCAGGAGAACGTGTACTGTATATGGGGCAGCTTCCAGTTAGCGTGGGTGAAAACAGTATTTCCGGTCTCGAAGTTTTCATAATAAAACTGGAAGTATTCCCCACACTGTCAAATGATTACACAGTGATATCTCCATTACTCATCCACTAAAAAACATCAGTTTATCCTTGTTAATTACACAATATTGATTGGTTTAAATTATGTACAAAGCTTTTGTGTTTTTAACCTTCGATTCGGAGAAACAAATCGTTTTTTCGGAGTTTAGACACTACAGAGTTTCCGAAGACGCTACACTACCCAGAATCCCCAGCTATCGTTTGGGACTACAACATCCGCCTTGCTTTATAAACCCCGTGATTAGCCCTCAAGCTCTGTGATTGGATGTTGGAGTGGCAGTGGGACTAGGTTACGCCGAGTGTCAAACAGCTTTTTGAAATGGAATGGAACCACGCCAGACTATCCAAAACTGGACTTGGACGGGTCCAGCCCAGCCCTCCCCCCCAGAATTACACTTGCTGGCTATTGTGTGTTTCGCAACATGTTCTATGGCACGTCTCTACTTGGGAATTGTAGTTTTAAAAGACGTTTTCGTATTTCCCACAATTAGAAGTTGCCAGTATTAAACTGTATACATCCCTGGAGGTTTAGGGGATACGAAACACATTGGTGTTATACAATTTAAAACATATAATTAATACATGGGTGAAAATTGCTTGTGTCCATAATGGGCAGCATTAATATACCCACATGACAGCTAAGGTCAGAAGAGCTTTATTTAATAACTGGTCTTATGTCTGTTGTTCATTGATAAGCCTGAAACATGCACTTGTCAAGGTTCAGATGCACATTTAGTAAATATGGCAGTAGCCATCGATCATCTTAAGATAAGGTACTTTATTGATCCCAAGTTGGGAAATGTTTTTGTTACAGCAGCATTTACTACTTTGTTCTACTCCACTTCAGAGGTTAACCTGGTATTTTTACTCTACTACATTTATTTTTGCTACTTTGCAGATTAATGATGTGAAATATAAACAACCCTTAAATCAGACTTTAGTTACACCTGAGTAAAATTCAGCTTTATCAGTTTGTCTGTTTTGCACATCCTCCTGTTAATGTCTTTCGACGTCCTGCACTAAACTCTTTTATTGTAGAGATCACTACAGTATCTTCTTGATATTTTCTATTCTATATTTCTATCATTGACTACTCTTAATATTTAAATGTAACTTTTCATCAAATATAACTTATTCAACAACTAAATTCAATAACGTGCTTTAACCACTAGGAGGTGCGTTTTAAAAAACCAGTGGTCTAGTTAATAAAACATAATAATATCAAACATAATATGACTATTCACTTTATTGTGAAATTAAAACAGAACGGTAAAGGAAAATACAGTTTCAGTCTCTCGATGTGAAGCTTATGCATTGTACCATGCACTTGTATAGACCTGTAACAGTCAACTGCATGAGGAGTTGGAAAGATAGTTCAGAAAATCAGTAATATCTTTAAAAACTACAAAAAAGTCCCTTTCTATCAGCTGTGCACCATTATTGTGTAAATACAGACTATCTACTAATTGGATAAAATATAAAAGTCAGCCGAATTAGTGTTGATACTGCAAGGAGACTTATTGTTTTGAAAAGAAATGGAAGATGTTGTTTCTCCCATTTTCCCCTTTAAACTGTGGGTTTTCTCCGGAAGTTTTTCCTTGTACGATGTGAGGGTCTAAGGACAGAGGGTGTCGTATTGTCATACTGATATTCTGTACAAACTGTGAAGACCACTGAGACAAATGTAACATTTGTGATATTGGGCTATATAAATAAACATTGATTGATTGATTTAATTGTTGATATATTTATATATTCACGTATTCAGTTTTGGCGGCAGTTCTTCCAGTTTGTCAAAAGGTCTTCTGATCAGGGCTCTATAGATAAATATCTACGGCAGATATGTAATATTTAATGCAGCAGAACCGTGTATTACAATGCCGTTATGTGATGACTTTCAAAGAGAAAAGCAAGAACACTCGGAATACCATCACTCTCTGTACGGAGGCTCAGTCATTGGTACACGTTTATCTATAAAGCTTTGTTGGGTAAACTCCCGTATTATATTTGCTCTCTGATCTCACACAGACTTGCAAGCAGCTATTGTCTGAGGTCACATGATGTAGTCTTGTTAGATGTGCCAAGAGCAAGGACTGTCTTCGGTAAGACAGCTTTTATGTGCGCAGCTCCACTTGCTTGGAACAATCTTCAGCAAGAATTGAAACTGAGCAATCTCATTCCTCTGCATGTTTTTAAAGCTAGGCAAAATGAAATGCTTGCTGATACAATGGGCACTTGTAAATGTCTATAACTATGTATCCTGTAAATATAATGTATAATGTCCTTTATTGTTTTATGTTTCATGTGGAATCTATATGCTGCAGGTCTCCCTTGAAAAAGAGATCTATGATCTCAATGGGACCAATCTGAATAAATAAAGGTTTGAAATGAAATGAAATAAAGTATTATTTTTTTTTTTTTAAATGTTTTCCGATTTCATATCACATAAACACCATATTCCGACGTGCATTGCGGCGTGATTTTAGCCTATCAAAACCTCTGAAAAAATAAATGTGTCTCTCAGAATCTAAAGAGAAAAACCTATGGGAAAAACACAAAAGCATTGTCCACAATTTAAACCAATTAATGTCGTATAATTAACTAGGTTAAACTGATGTTTTTTAGTGGATGAGTACTGCAGATATCACTGTTAAATCATTTGATCATTGGTTTTATTATGAAAACGTCGAGACCGGAAATATTGTTTTCAACCCGTAACTTTACATGGAAGCTTGCCGCATATACACGTTCTCCTGACGAAACCGCAAATCATCTTCGTAATATCTATCAAACTATAGATCCTACATATCGACTGGACGTGGATTCTAAAAGTACAATATATATTTCTCGCTAGAAATCTAATCAAAAAGCGTTTTAATGGCCAAACTATCCTACAATTTAGGATTTTACAGAGAGGGTTATTTGTGAATAAATGACCGTCTGTAACGTTTGCATTCAACGGGAGCACTAGAGGCCAACACGTTCTCACTCCCGTCCCGTCACATATTGACGGACGGTCAGGGCCCCTCCCCTTCGCTATATTACGTACAGGGTACCCCTTGACCGTCAGGCTTCTACGGGCAGGGCGTCCCATAGACCTTCATTGCGGACAGCGGACCCCTTGACCGTCAGGCTTCTACGGGCAGGGCGTCCCATAGATAGACCTTCATACAGTAGACCACGTGATCAACAACAATGGCCGACCTTGGTGTTATTCTCGGTGGAAAATGCCTATTTTAAGGTTCATTTGGCCATTAAAATGCGTTTTGATGTCATTTTATGCGATTAATATGAGTTGTTATTTCTGATTATGTGTGCAGTAGATGTACATGATGTTTAGTTTGCTGGTTATGACGAAGATTACTTCATGAATGTGTACACATTCATGGTTGCTAAGGTGGTTGCTATGGACGCTGCAACAGCTCCCAGACCACGTGATCAACAACAATGGCCGACCTTCGTGTTATTCTCGGTGGAAAATGCCTATTTTAAGGTTCATTTGGCCATTAAAATGCGTTTTGATGTCATTTTATGCGAGTAATGAGTTTGTATTTCTGATTATTTGTGCAGTAGCCTACATGTACATGATGTTTAGTTTGCTAGTTATGACGAAGATTACTTCATGAATGTGTGACCTAAATGAATATATGGGATGTTCTTGCCTTTAGATTCTCCCAATAAGTCCAAGTACAGAGGGTGACTTTGCTGTGAAAAAACACATTTCCACATTTATTTTAGACCATTAGTGTTGCCGTCTGTGAGGAAAATAAATGGGGCTCAGAGCCTCGTATTTTTAAAATCTTTTTTTTCTTCTAATTTGTTATTCTTTTCAAAATAACACACTGTTATTTACTCACCAATAACACACAATTATCCTTGCTTTTATTTATTGGTTTAATTCCATAATCTCTGGCTTTTTTGGCGTTCGTCAGGAACTGAGGCCCATTCCCAAACCGCCCCCTACACCCTACCCCTACACCCTACCCCTCCGTTTGCGCGTTCACGCGGAGGGTCCGCCATATTGAGGGCTGTTCCAAAGCAACGAGTGTGGAGGGGGAGTGGGCTATCAAGCCCTCAAACAGCGAGTCTGCAGCGGTGCTGACTTGAGACCGGTCTCTACCTGACCGGAGTCACGCTGTGTGTGTCCGTCAGGAAACACGCTGTTTACAAGTAGTTCCAGCAAACATCCACTGATAAATTGCGATGTTAACAACCTCATGATAACCTCATATGTTTTTAACTTCGTATCATACCTGTGTTTAGTCTAGAAAAAAGTAAATGTGTGCATTTTATTATAAAGTTGTGTATATTTACAGACCGTTGCAAAAACTAAGAAGCTTAAAACATCAGGTTTAAAACTAAAAGAGCTTTGAAACACAATGAAAGATGTTTGGAGTTTTATTTGAGTTATTCATTTAAACTTTTTGTCTAAGAGATGCTGATTTGAAACCGTTGTTACATACAGTTACGCCACTTCCTGTTTGTGCCGGAGAGGGGAGGCCGTCCCAAAGCTTGCTGCTGTATTTACTCCCTCCATCTGACAGGAGGGAGCCTCGTTGAGCTGCGAGTGTAGCTACAGACGGAGTTCACTCCGTCACGGAGGGGTAGCGTCGAGGGAGTGGTTTGGGATTGGGGCTTTATTTCAAAATAAAAATAACCGGAAACAGACGTAGGCCTATAAGGGACATTTCGAGCATCATTGCGATTGTCAACATTTTTGAGTTTAGGATGGCCGAAGACACTACACTACCCATAATCCCCAGCTATCGTTTAGGACTACAGTCCAAGTGATTCATCTTCAAGGTCTGGGATTGGATGTTGGAGTGGCAGTGCGCCAAGGTTACGCCGAGCGTCAAACAGCTGTTTGAAATGGAACGAAACCACGCCAGACTATCCAAAACTGGAATCGAAGGCCCCCCCAGAACTACACACTACACGCTACACTATTGTGTTTCGCAAAATGTTCTATGGGACGTCTATACTGAACGTTTTCCCCACAATCAGAAGTTGCCAGTATTAAACACATTGGTGTTATCAAATGTAAAACATATAATTAATAAATGGGTGAAAATTGCTGTCCATAATGCGCAGCATTAATATATAGCATTAATATATACCCACATGACAGCTCATTGATACTTTGTAATTCTACTCCACTACAATTCAGAGGTTAACCTGGTATTTTTACTCCACTACACTTATTTGAGTTACTTTGCAGATTCTGATTAATTATGTGAAATATAAACAACCCTTAAATCAGACTTTAGTTACACCTGAGTAAAATTCAGGTAAGGTGATTGTCAAGTGCCAACAATCAGGAGAGATATTTGATAGTTGGTGCTTGAGAAGACTAAACATGTATCTGCAATTGACATGAATGGAAACGAGTAATAAAGTATATTAATTACTCGTTATTCTCTACTAATAGTTAAATAAAGACTGTATATTATGTCTATTTTGCACATCCCTTTCAAGATTTCAAGATTTTCAAAGGTTTATTGACATATCATATACACAACTACGGTGTAGTATTTTTGTTTCGATTTAGAACTTCAACCACGTGTTTAAAACTGAGACCTGAAGCATTATAATAGTATATATTAACGGTGATAACTCCTGACGTTTGCCATTTTAAGGTGCAGCTAATATTTGTAACTGTGGTTAACTGTATAAATTAAAACAATTAAGAAACGAGTTAGCAGATTATGTTTTTCGTTACTTATGGAAGGTTTTTCACATGGCTCAGTGTAATTCAGATGGTTTTCTGATGTTATTGAAGCTGAAGAAGTGCCAGACAGCTGCACTTCTCTTTCTCACTCCCCCAGCTTCCTCTCTCTGTGGCTCTCGCCTCATGACTTCTGTCAGAAGGGAATACAAATTGAGCTCTAGCTCTGAACTAAATAAAGTCGTGCTTTGATGAATAAAAATGAACAGCTGTCATAAGCTTTGAGCATTTTCAAATTCCCTGATATGATACAACAGTACTGCCACAGCGAGCATACTATGACACTGATTTGGTGACAGTTTGTGTTAGCTTAGCTTTTTTGACATGGTATAGCATTAACCTGAGAATAAAGCTTGTGACATGACACATACACAAACGCCTCCCGGTTCCTGTCATCAAATGTTGCGTTACCCTGTCTCCCGAAAGACAATAAGTGGTGAGAATCTTTGTCTGTGGTCAGTCTTTTTGATGATTTCAGATATAATCATAATAGGCTAGGCCTACAGAACAGTATCAATTACAATTGCAGTTTTAGTATAATAAATAAATAAATAAAAGTATACACAGTATTTTCGTTTAGCAAATCAATGTCCATGTGTGGTACATTTGTAAGCATGTGCTTTATAATGTTTTATTCTTTATAAATGTACTGTCCCAATATCGAATGCTAATCCTTATTTTTTAAATATGTAGCAGTAATCTGATGATGTAACTGTAAGGGAATATGGTTACTTTTTTGTATCCTGATTATGTAATCCTGTCACATGTAATCTATTACTCCGAAGCCTGCATGTAACCGTCTGGTGTTTCAGTCTGCCTCTTCATCTCTTTCACGATCTGCTCCACACTTTCTATTTCTGTGTGCTTCTCCCCCTTTTCCGCTTTCTGTATTCGTGTGTGTGTGTGTGTGTGTGTGTGTGTGTGTGTGTGTGTGTGTGTGTGTGTGTGTGTGTGTGTGTGTGTGTGTGTGTGTGTGTGTGTGTGTGTGTGTGTGTGTGTGTGTGTGTGTGTGTGTGTGTGTGTGTGTGTGTGTGTGTGTGAGTCTCTCTCTCCACTCATGACCGCCTTCCTGCGGGTTCATTATTAATTCATCCAATTTCTTAATGTTCCTCCTCTTCCTTGCCTTCACATGTCTCCCCACCCCAACATCTGCACTCCTTTAGGATGGAAGAGCTCCTCTCTGCTTTATTGGCCGTTATTGTCGTTGAGTTGATGAAAACAGATGACGAGACTTGTGTGACTTTTTCTTTTCTGCACCACAGGGTGCTCTGGATCACTTTATACTTCTACTATAGCAGTCACACACAGATATTGTTGTGACTCGACAGATATGTTAGGTTTAGTTATGTCTTTACTCTAGTTTTGTGTTTTGATCTTGTCACTTCCTGTTTTTATTTTGAAAGTAATCTTTCCTGTCATTCCAGATCCCACAGTTCCTGCCTTTGTGTGTTTCCCGCCCGTGAGATTGCTTGGCCCTGCCCTGATTGTTTTCACCTGTGCCCATCCCCCTCACCTATATATAGCCCTGGTGTTTCTTTGTTCCTTTGTCATTTTGTTATGTTTCATGTTGTGAGCTCCCAGGCCTTTTGACTCCTGATACCTACCTTGCGATTTAGACCTTTTGCCAAGTGAGTTTTTGTGTTGCTGTACAACTTAGTTGTGGCTGTTTAACTACTTTCTACTTTTTGAAAGTACGATTTAGTTTTTGTTATTAAAGAACATTCGATTTTTGGACAACTGTCTCCGAGTCCTGCTTTTGTGTCCTGCGTCCTGTATCTCGGTTCATAACAGTACGAACTGACCAAAATATGGACCCAGCGGATTCAGAGACAGTGAAGATAGCTCTGCGAGCTCAAGGAACGAGACTACACCAGCATGAGGAGCAGCTGGGCGCCATCAACCTGGGGGTGAGGGAACTGACCGGCCGTCAGGAAAATGTTCAAGCCTCAGTCAATACTCAGGTGAATCACCTTGCCGAACAGCTGCACCGTGTCCTCGCTCACCTGGAAGCTGGTTCATCCCCTCAGCACCCTGCTGTTGCTCACACACCTATTGTTCCAGCTGACCATGTGCCACTCCATGCTCCACCGCCTCGTCTGGCATCTCCAGAGCGATTCCCCGGAGATTCCGGTGACTGTCGCCCTTTCATTGTTCATTGTGATCTCCATTATAAATATAACCCTGCTGCATTCCCCACTGATCACTCTAAAGTGGCCTTCATGGTGAGCCACTTAACGGGGAGAGCAGCGGCCTGGGCTACGTCCGAATGGGCGGGAGATTCATCTACCTGTAATTCTCTGGATGTATTTACAGACACTCTCACCAAGGTGTTTAATCGCACAGCTCCTGGAAGGGAAGCCAGAACACTGATGCAGAGACAGCGCAGAGTATCGGACTATGCCATTGAGTTCAGGACCCTTGCAGCAGATAGTGGCTGGAATTCTTCAGCACTGCTCGACGCTTTTTTGTCTGGTCTTTCGGATTCCATTAAAGACCAGTTAATACCTTTGGACCTCCCAGAAGACTTGGATTCTGTCATTGCACTGGCAGTTCGAATAGACAATAGACTGGCCGAAAGACAAAAAGAAAGGTTCAAGAATGTGGCACGTCTGCCTCGACACCAAGGGGACACACCAAGCCATCGTCCCGCCTGGAGACCTCCTGCCGATACTCCTTCTGAGAGAAGAGTGCTCCCTAGTGTCTCAGAGGAGCCCATGCAGTTGGGCAAAGTTGACTCCGGAGGAACGTCTTCGGCGCATTCAGGAGTGCAGGTGTTTTTACTGTGGGGAGCAGGGGCACCTCCTGGCTTCTTGTACAGCAAAAGATCGGGGTCATCAGGGACGAGGAGGACCCTGGTCATCTGGATTCCCTCCTCGTACGTTGACACAGGTACAAGTAAAAGTAGACAGACATGTTTTAACTCAGGGGGTTCTCATAGACTCTGGTGCGGATGAAAGTTTAATGGATTGGGGGTTGGCCAAGAAGTGGAACTGTGTGGTAATTACTTTGACGCAACCGTTAAAGGCCTCTGCTCTGGATGGTCGGTTATTGCCCATTGAAATAACCGTAAATGCAACACATACTGAACACATGACTTTCCATTTATTTGACTCTGCTGAGCATCCACTTATTCTGGGTTACCCATGGTTAGTCAAGCACAACCCACACATAGACTCGAGATCTGGGAGAGTTAAGGGATGGGGAGAGGACTGCAAGCATTTCTGTTTGAGAGACAATAAGACTGGTGACAACACTCCCCATGCTAGAAGGATTGAGACCCAAGCTGTTGTTCAGATTGCATGTACAGAAATGACTGAGGCTATCCAAGTACGGGAGCAAGATTTCCCTGACAAGTCCAAGGTGCCCAGTTGCTATTAGGACCTAAAGGAGGTTTTTAAGTAAAGCCAGAGCCACTGCCCTGCCACCACATAGGCCTAATTACTGTGCTATCAACTTGGTACCTGGCTCCCCCATTCCCAAGGGTCGCCTCTACTCTCTTTCCGGACCCGAAAGGGAGGCCATGAACAATTATATTGAGACCTCCTTGCAGGCCGGACTCATTCGCCCTTCCTCGTCACCGGCGGGAGCGGGCTTCTTCTTCGTAGACAAAAAGGATGGATCACTCCGGCCCTGTATAGACTACAGCCCTCTGCACGCAATCACCATCAAAAACAGGTACCCTCTCCCACTCATCTCCTCCGCCTTTGAACTTTTGCAAGACGCCAACATTTTCACCAAACTGGATTTAAAGAATGCTTATCATTTGGTGAGAATCAGGGAGGGGGACGAATGGAAGACTGGATTTAACACACCTAGTGGACACTATGAGTACCTAGTGATGCTTTTTGGCTTGACAAACGCACCGGCAGTTTTCAGTTTCAGGCCCTCATAAATTAGGTGCTGGGGGTCTTCCTGAATAATTTTGTGTTTGTATATCTTGATGACATTTTGATTTTTTTCTCCTGACAACATAACCCACCAGCAGCATGTCCGTCAAGTCCTCGACCGCCTGCTACAGAACCAACTTTATGTTAAAGCAGAGAAGTGCAAGTTCCATGTCCAAACCACATCGTTCCTGGGTTTCATCATTGCCCCCGGTCAAATAAAGATGGACCCTGCCAAGGTCAGTGCCGTGGCCGAGTGGCCAGTTCCTGTCAACAGGAAAAAACTACAGCAGTTCCTGGGGTTTGCACATTTTTATAGACGTTTCATCAGAAATGTCAGTTCTATTGCTTCCCCCGCTACATGTACTTACCTCTCCTCATGTCCCTTTTGAATGGAACTCCAAAGCGGCAAACGCTTTTCAAGCTCTAAAGGAGATGTTCACCTCTGCTCCCATCCTCACCATCCCAGATCCAGTTCGTGGTAGAGGTGGATGCCTCTAACCTCGGTGTGGGGGCAGTTCTCTCTCAGCGGGCTGCAAAGGATAATAAGCTCCATCCCTGCGCTTATCTCTCCCGTAAGTTGTCCCCAGCGGAAAGAAACTACGACGTGGGCAATCGTGAACTACTGGCAGTGAAACAAGCCTTGGATGAGTGGTGACATTGGCTAGAGGGGGCCGCTCAGCCGTTCCTGGTATGGACAGACCATAAGAACCTCGAATATATAAAAAAGGCTAAGAGACTGAATTCAAGCCAGGCTAGATGGACACTTTTTTCAGTCGTTTTGATTTTACCTTGTCATTTAAACCTGGCTCCCAGAACACCAAGCCAGATGCCTTGTCCCGTCTGTTTGACCCTGAGCCTGCTGCCAAGGAACCAGAACCCATCCTACCTCTGAACCGTGTGGTAGGAGCGGTAACTTGGCAGATAGAAAAAGAGGTGCAGCAAGCAAATGTTGAGAGCCCAGCACCTAGTGAGTGTCCGCCTAATAGGCTGTTTGTTACAGTGCCCTTACGCTCCAAGATCATTCACTGGGCTCACACGTCCTTGCTCACTTGTCATCCTGGGGTTAGAGGAACCATGTTCGCACTTAAGCAGCGTTTCTGGTGGCCGTCCATGGCTAAAGATGTTGGTGAATATGTAAATGCCTGTCCTGTTTGTGCTCGCAGCAAAACTTCTTCCAGGTCTCGGGCTGGGTTGCTGCAGCCGTTGCCCATTCCTCAACGGCCCTGGTCTGACATATCCATGGACTTTGTTACTGGACTCCCGGTGTCTCAAGGTAATACCACTGTGCTAACAGTACCACGATCTACCACTACGCGCATGCGCAGTGCCGGCTGGGGCTTTAAGGGCACCACCGTCACGCTCATGCGCAGTGCCGGCTGGGGTTGTGAAGGCACCACCGTCACGCGCATGCGCAGTGTCGGTGGGTATTGTCGAAAAGGGGCACCACTGTGTTCAGATACTAGAGGGCCCCATAACACAACAAATAGAGACTCAGAGGGGAGGAGATGTGACATCTCCACTGGCTCTAAGGAGCATGCAGTGGAAGATGCTCACATCATCTGCTTGGGTTTTCAAGACAGTAACACGGGGCTACAGACTCCAATTCGCTGTCACCCCCCCTCGCTTCTCGGGCATTCTGCACTCGCAGGCCCGAGGAGAGTCAGCCCTCATTCTGGAGAAAGAGATTCTCTCACTCCTAGAAAAGAGGGCTATATCTATTGTACCCTTCCTCGTTCCCAAACGGGGAGGGAACGGAATTCGGCCAATACTTGATTTGAGGGCTCTGAACAAATATCTAAAAAGATATACGTTCAGAATGCTCACTCACACATCTCTGCTGCGGCTCGTGCGACAAAACGACTGGTTTACATCAGTTGACCTGAAAGATGCGTATTTTCACATCCCAGTATATTACCCACACAGGAAATATCTGAGATTCGCATTTCAGGTGATCTGTTATGAATACAGAGTACTCCCCTTTGGTCTGTCTCTCAGTCTAAGCGTGTTTGTACGATGTACGGAAGCCGCGATAGCCCTGTTAAGACAACAGGGTATTCGCCTGGCGACCTACCTGGACGATCGGCTGCTTTTCGCACAGTCGGAGCAGGAGGCTGTTATGCAGACAAATGTCCTCGTAAAGCACCTGCTCAACCTGGGTTTCATAATAAATACAGAGAAGAGCATGTTGTGCCCCGCGCAGACTATACTCTTCCTGGGTTTACGCCTGAACTCGGTGCCCTTTTCAGCTCGCCTGTCAGCGAAAAGAGTGAAAGCTTTCAGAGCTTGTCTTGCTCTTTTCCAGCTGTGCAAACATGTTCTCTTCAGATCATACCTGTGATTGCTGGGGCTCATGGTGTCAGCCATCCTGGTCGTATGACTGGGACGCTTACACATGAGGGAGTTTCAGCGCTGGGTGGCCGCCCTAAAATTAGATGGTTACTGTGAAATGCGTAAAGGCACTGCGCCACTGGCTGCACCCGACTTTTATGGGTGCTGTCTTTTCACGGAAAGTGGTCACCACGGACGCATGTCTGACAGGTTGGGGAGGTATTTATGAAGGTCGCCCGGTGAGGGGTCTCTGGAGCAGAGACCTCCAGCGGGCGCACATAAATTACCTGGAGCTTTTAGCGGTATTTCTCACCCTAAGACGCTTTCTGCCTTTCCTCAGGGGACATCACGTCCTCGTGAGGACAGACAATACAACCACAATATCGTATATTAACCGCCAAGGGGGTTTGCGTTCTCTCCAGTTACACACACTGGCGCGCAAACTTATCCTATGGAGCGGTAGACGTCTCCTCTCTCTGAGAGCGACGCACGTACCGGGAGTGATGAACCTCGGGGCAGATCTACTGTCCCGAGGTACAACACTTTATGCAGACTGGACTCTACATCCAAGGATTGTGAGCCAGCTGTGGGTGCGTTACGGCAGAGCCGTGGTGGATCTGTTCGCATCGAAAGACAACGCTGAGTGTCAGCTGTTCTTTTCGATGCGTCATCTAAATGCACCGTTAGGCGTGGATGCCCTCGCGCACGATTGGCCCCCGGGCCTTCTGTACGCGTTCCCACCCCTGTCTCTGATACCTCCAACTCTGGCCAGAGTGAGAGAGCAACGCCACACACTTATTCTGATAGCTCCGCACTGGCCAGCTATGTACTGGCTAGCGGAGATATATCAGCTGCTGTGCGGGCAGCCATGGCAGCTCCCACTACGCAGGGACATACTGTCCCAAGCGGGGGGGGGGGCGATCTTTCACCCACAACCAGAGCGCTTGGCTCTATGGGCCTGGCCCGTGAGTGGTACAATCTGAATACAGTCTGACATGAAGCTGACCCTGGCAGCTGCATGCAAAGCGAGCCAGTGGCACTCATGCACTATCTGTACAGTCTTCAGGCACTCGGTTCGCCCCAGGACAAACAGAGTGTGGTTGAAGCCCAACCCTGCCTTTATTTTAAGGCGGTTAGTTCAGGTACCATATTTGACATTGAGGCATCCTCCCCGCCACTGTATTCCTCCGGGGAACAGCGGCCGGATTTGCCATGTCCAGCCCGTGCTTTACGCACGTACAGGGACAGATCAGGGGTGCTTCGTCATAATGACCAAGCCCCTTGTGTCCTGGGCTATCCCTTATAAGGGCAAGCCTGTTACTAAGCAACGGCTCTTCCACTGTTTGTGGAAGCAAATGCTGTGGGGCCCATACGAGTCAGAGTTCGCAGGCACCCCCGGGTCCGCGAGCTCTTTTGACTCAGGGTCTGGCTGCATCCTGGGCTCTGTCCAGGATGTCTCCCATCCAAGACATTGGTGCAAGCGGCGAGCTGGTCCTCGCCGCTCACTTTTGTCCGCCTTTTAACAGTCTGGACGTTCTACTCCCAGTTTGACTCAAGCAGTGCTGGGCACCTGGTTGAGTCGGAGCCCTACCTGTTAAAGTTCTGGTCGGTTTGGTGATTTTCGAGATAAGCTCGTCTGGAAATACGGGAGTGTTATGAATGAGAACTATAGGTTACTTACATAACCCCAGCCTCAGAGTAACATGAAGTGAGATGTCTCACCAGACGGCCCTCCTTGCTATGGTGAAGCGAGAAGAGGTGCTTATTTTGAATGACCCATGTGTTGTGGCGCAAGCTACTTATAGGGGGTGAATTCCCTGACGAGACGCTTCCCTGCAGTCTCTGGATTTCCTTGCTCTCACTGAGACGTGGATTACTCCATCCAACACCCCAGCAGCTCTCTCCACAGCATATTCCTTCTCCCATACACCCAGACCCACTGGCAGAGGAGGGGGCACTGGTCTCCTGCTCTCTCCCAAATGGAGCTTTTCCCTCTTCAAGCTACCTAACTTCACTCCTTCCACCTTTAAATTCCATGCCGTCACAGTAACCCAACCTATACAATTAACCATTGTTGTTCTCTGCCGTCCACCAGGCGCCTTGGGGGACTTCTTGGAGGAATTAGATAATCTCCTCTCACAAATCCCTGAAACTGGCCCTCCCACTGTACTTCTCGGAGACTTCAACCTCCAGACAGGGAAGATAGACTAACTAACATCTCTGTTAACCGCCTTTGCTTTCTCACTGTCTCCATCCCCACCAACTCATAAAGCTGGCAATGTCCTTGATCTCATATTCTCAAGAAACTGCACTACTTCTAACCTCTCTGTAAACCCGCTCCACACCTCCGATCACTTCTTCATTTCATTCTCTCTACCCCTTTCCAAACATAACGAACTAATCTCTTCTCATCCTGTACCTGTCCGCCGTAACCTCCGTTCCCTCTCCCCCTCTACCTTTGCCTCATCGGTGCTCTCAGCCCTCCCTTCCTCTGACTCGTTCCAACTCCTACCTCCAAACTCTGCTGCAGAAACTCTCCTTTCTACTCTCTCATCCTCTCTGGACTCTCTCTGTCCTCTCACATCTCGGCAGGCTCGTCAGTCCCCTCCTGCTTCCTGGCTAAATGACGCACTGCGTGCTAATAGAACCGTCCTTCGGGCAGCAGAGCGGAAACGGTGGAAATCCAAACACCGTGACGACCTCCTAACCTATCAGGCTCTCCTCTCCTCTTTCTCTGCTTCGATCTCTCAGGCAAAAAGCACTTTCTTTCAAGATAAGATCCAATCTTCCTATTCCAATCCTAAAAAACTATTTTCCATCTTCTCCACCCTCTTGGACCTCCCCAAAGCCCCTTCCCCCTCCTCCCTTCTGTCAAGCGACTTTGTTAACCACTTTGAAAAAAAGGTTGATGATCACTTTCCAAACAGTCTCAAGGAGGCAAGAGTAAACCCTCTCCTAAAGAAACCCACTCTCAACCCGTCTGATGTTATAAACTACAGGCCTGTCTCTCTCCTCCCGTTCCTGTCTAAAACACTTGAACGCGCTGTCTTTAAACAACTCTCCTGTTATCTCCATCAGAACAACCTTCTGGATCCGCACCAGTCTGGTTTCAAGGCAGGTCACTCCACAGAAACTGCCCTCCTTGCTGTCTCTGAGGAACTGCACACTGCTAAAGCAGCCTCCCTCTCCTCTGTCATCATCCTGTTGGACCTGTCTGCTGCATTCGACACGGTGAACCATCAGATCCTCCTTCACACTCTTCAAGAACGTTTCAGGCTCTGCACTTTCCCTCCTCACCTCATACCTCAAAGACCGCACCTACAGGGTTACTTGGAGAGGGTCGGAGTCTGACCCTTGTCAATTAACTACAGGGGTCCCTCAGGGCTCTGTTCTTGGTCCCCTCCTCTTCTCTTTGTACACAAACTCGCTCGGATCTGTCATTAGCCCGCATGGTTTTTCATACCACTGCTACGCTGACGACACCCAACTAATTCTGTCCTTTCCCCGCTCAGAGACCCAGGTCGTCGCACGCATCTCTGCTTGTTTAGCTGACATCTCTCAGTGGATGTCTGCTCATCACCTCAAGCTCAACCTTGACAAGACTGAACTGCTTTTCCTTCCGGGAAAAGATTGTCCCACTCTTGACCTAACAATCAACATCGGCACCTCTGTTGTTTCCCCGACTCAGACTGCAAGGAATCTGGGCGTGATCCTAGATAACAACCTGTCCTTCACTGCAAACATTGCTGCTACAACCCGCTGCTGCAGATACAACCCGCTGCACAACATCAAGAGGATAGGTCCCCAGCTGACCCAGAAAGTGACGCAGGTTCTGGTCCAGGCTCTCGTCATCTCACGCCTAGACTACTGCAACTCCCTCCTGGCTGGTCTACCTGCATGTGCCATCCGACCTCTGCAGCTCATCCAGAATGCAGCGGCTCGTCTGGTCTTCAACCTTCCTAAATTCTCCCACACCACGCCGCTCCCTCCACTGGCTTCCGGTAACTTCTAGAATCCACTTCAAGACAATGGTACTTGCGTACCATGCTGCGAATGGATCTGGCCCTTCCTACATCCAGGACATGGTTAAACCGTACACCCCAGCACGTGCACTCCGCTCTGCATCAACAAAACGGCTCGCTGCACCCTCGCTGCGAAGGGGACCCAAGTTCCCATCAGCAAAAACACGTGGGTTTGCTATCCTGGCTCCAAAATGGGGAAATGAGCTCCCAATTGACATCAGAACAGCAGATAGCTTACACACCTTCCGACGCAGACTGACAACTCATCTCTTTCGACTCCACTTCGAGCGATAGAACTATTAACAAAGCACGTATATACTAATAAAGGACTGGCTTACCTAAAGCCAGTTGAGTAGCACTTGAAATGTTTTTGCTCTATGAAACCTGATGTACTTATATGATTCTGTTTTCTTCAAGTTTGTTTTGTTGGTCGAACGCACTTATTGTAAGTCGCTTTGGATAAAAGCGTCAGCTAAATGCAATGTAATGTAATGTAATACCTGAAGCTCCAGCTCTGTATCTGGGATTGTGGTTCCCGCCAAATCGGCTAATGGTGTCCACTGCCTGACACTGAAAATCTTCATCTCGTTGGACACGGAAGATAACGGTTTGCTTTGGTGTCCAGGTAATGAAGTCTGCATAGGTTGTTTTGCACACAAACATCTGTATCTGCACCTGTGAAAAAAAGAGGAAGAAAAAGTACAGCATAGACTCCAACTACTTACCTGCAATTAACAAAACACAGATAATAAAATTCCTGATGAGTTGTTATTTATTGTATTACCTGGGTGTTGTAGCTGTGGTTGGTCCTCAGCGACAACAAAGTGTCCAGATGTCCTCTCTTGTCTGCTGGCCAGCTGACAAATTACTATTCCACTTCAAGGGGTACTTTACCTCAACCACCCCCTTTCCACAGCAAACGCAGTGTACATAAGCATCACAGCTTACACCAATGTAGGGCTTCTCTCTGCACACTCGGAAGCCTGCCCGTTGAATACTGATGCTTGTGTGGGGTTTATATATGTCACTGGAGATGTTAATTAAAGTGGGTGCTGTATATGCAGTTGTAAGGCCCAGTTCATACTTGTATGTCTCAATTTCATCCTTTTCGTGTTCCCTACCCCAAATGATGCCTGGTGTTTTCAGCGGATTTTTGCGTGACTCTTTCTGCACAATTTCTGCACAGTAAATACAGAGCTAAATCCCAGACCAAATGCACGCTGAAGGCTCTTTGAGCATATTTTTCTCTCACTGATTGTGCTGTTATGTTAAATGTTTGTGTTTCATGTATTTGTGTATGCATATTTGTCTGTTGATGTTGGACATGGAGCTGCTGTGATGCAAGTCAAATTTCAGACTTGATCTGACAATAAAGTAATATCGTATCGTATAATATCCCTCAGCAGTGATTTTGATGGCTTCTCAAGAGATGTGTGGATAACTCTGTGTGCTGATGTACCTGTCACCCTTCCAACCCTCTGCTGGTGCCAAGATGAACATTCTGCCTGGTCTTTTGTCTCTTCCTCTATTGCCTGTACCTGATCATCTGAAAATTCTGAAAGATGTTGGTACCAAGGCTTTGGTTTGAAAGGGTCTGCAAAAGCCTTGAAAGTGCTCAGACCAACAGGCAGTTCTCCTGAAGCAGACAGCATTTCCAAGAACTGTTGTTTATTTTCTTCATTTGCCATTGGAATGACCCTTTAGTTTGTTCCTGTGTCCCTTTTTTTGGCTTTGTCTCCATAGAAGTCTATATTGATAACCATGTCTGCCTCAACTTTTTTCGTGCAGACTTTATTCCAGGCACAGGCGATGCTGGTTAGTGCCACACTTGTATATCCAAGGCGAACTGATGCCTCCAACTTAAAAAGCAGGGCTCCGACATGGGAACAACTTTCTCCTAGTCTAGAGTAAAAAATATATTTTTTAAATAAATACTTTTTCACCAAATAACAAAAGCATTTCTTCCATTCTGAAGGATTACATAGGTGGCATTGTGACTGTACTATTAGTGTTATGCAGTCAGCTTACCCTGCCATGCAATCACAGTGAGCAGCTGTGACCTCTCCAGTCTTGTTAACAGCAACCCTGGTGTTGTGGGGTTTATCTGTAACTCTCCATGATGGCTTTACATGGGTCTTGAAGACTGTTGTGTCAGCACAGGGTTTGTGGTGAAGAACCACATCCACCCAGCCACTGGTAAAAAATGTGCTTCCAGAGACCTGAAGTTCTTCATTGAAATTGCTGTGTAAATCCCTAGAGGACAAGTTAGCAGACACAAATCTCTAAACCTGGGGGGTATACTACGAAGCAGGATTTTCGCTTAGCCGGCTAAATTCAGGGAAAACTCCGGCTTTCCGGTCCTACGAAGCTGGTTCTCTTTTTTAGCAGGCTAGATCTCCATGGTAACTTATGCTTAGCGGCTAACCTGGTCGGGACCAGGTTAGGTTGCAGGCTAAGAGCTCAACTCAGTGAAAGCACTGCCTGCTGACCAATCAGAGCTCAGTGTGCGGAGTTTGAAGCGATCAAGTCATATTACAGGAGAAAGGAAATACAGAAAAGCTGCCGTTGCAGGAAAGACGGCCGGCAAAAATCACCGACTGTGTGAACGTGAACATTAATAGAATATCACCTCCATCTTCAGAGCAATCTGACTATTATAACATTAGCGTTAAGAAAGCTTACTTAAATATCTGCCACAACATAAGTAACCGGATCAGAGTAACATTAAGTACAGTCCGCGGCATATCACATCATAATGTATCATATATCTCCTTATCTGAGTCAGCTGAGCCGTATCTGGCCGTGCAACACTCACAGTGTCACATACTGTATGCAGAAGTATTATTTTAAGCAACACATTAAGTTGACGAAACACTCGAGACAAATGTAATTAAAGTCAGATCCACTCGTGTTTTAGACGGGCAGTGATATCATAAACCTGTTAATGTACGCATTCAAACACTTTTTCTTTTTCCAGCTGTATTCACCTTGCAGCTGCAGCTATGTGGCTTTGATCCTGGATCAAGTGTTTAAGTCATGGATGTTTAAAGTATAACTTCTTCATTTTTGACTAGTATTAAAGTTGACTTTTCATTCAGGAAGTATGACTGTCAGTATGCTTCTCCATGTTTGTGATTGGTCGAATGCTCCAAATACCACCCCTTTCATGTGAACGCGCACCTAACTAGATAGGACACGGCTGGCTTGAGCGATCCACTTGATAACCTGCGTCGTAGTACCGTTTAGCGACAGCGCGTTTGTTTTGGATTAGGCCAACCGGCTAACTCAAACATATCCAGGTTAGGTTGAACCAGCTTCATAGTACAGGCCCCTGGTCTGTCACATCTACAAACATTTAAAAAACATTAGTAGTACAAACATGGGCAATCCAGAAAGTTAATTAATAAAGACTGCATTTTGCTATTGTGATGAACTGTGTATGTTAAAATATTGTCATACTGTGTTGTGGTATATTTACTGAGATTATAAAGATAGGCTATAACATAAAATCGTCTATTATCAACCCTACCTATAACTAGATGCTATCATTAATTAGCTTGGTAAACCCCCTATTTAACACGTTATTGTATAACACATATTTATAGTTTACACAGTAACGCAAATTGGACAGACTATTAAAACGGATAAATATTGTGTCTTGATGACGTCCTATACAAACTACCTGGGCCCAAGAGTTCAAAACTTTTAATCTCAATCAGATCCGATCAGATTTTGAAATCCCATTTTTTGTGATCCTGGATCAGACAAATCGGACAAATGTTGTCCCTGGAGTTCAAAGCAATTCAGGATAGGATCACCCTGATCCAGATTACGACTTTTCAAGATGACTAGATCCTGAATATCAGTGCTTTAATCCTACCAATCGCCATCTAGTGGATATGAAAAATAATACAAGGAAGACAAAAGACCACATTGCAGAGACATCTATTGTCCGCAATTACTTTTGAAAGGTGATGACAGATGATGGACTTTTTTTTTGTTGAAGATATTTTTACTTTAATCTAAATTACATTTATGAATGACAATATTTGCTGTGATACTTTTATGAGCATAAACATTTATGTCATCGACATTCGGTTGAAAACAAAATAGGCCCCCACAAACGTGAGCAAAAATGGAAAAAATACAATGTATTTCCCATGAAGGCTAAAAATTGTGTATTATTTCAGTTAACAAACTTTGCCATCTAATTTAAATTGAAACATATTTTAAAATAATTGTACAGTACATTTTGCTCTGGTAATCCACTGGAAATCCACCCTCTGGTGGGATCAGGATAATCCAGTTTTTTGGGATCAAACTGATCCCAATCCTGTGTTGGTCAGTTTGAAACTACCCGTTTTGAAGATTTTATCCAGATTAAAGCTTGGATTGGATTTCCTGATCTGATCGGATATCAAAGTGATCCTAATCCTGTTTTTTGGTTCTGGAACTCCCCAAAATCCACATCTGACCCGACCAGATAGGGATTAAAAGTGTTGAACTCCTGGGCCCGGGAGATTCAATGAGGTAGTTATAGATGTCAGGATATGACACCTCAGGCCATTGAGTTGGATCATTGTCCACCGGCAGACTGAATGGACATTGATCGCCTACTGCTTTTAATTAATCATATATCGAGCCCGATCGTCGTTTTCCAATGATTTAATGTAATAGTTTGCCTTTCTGGCCATTGTAATCGGGCTCTTTTGAAGATCCAAAATCTCCAGTTTTCTTAATTTTCTGATCGGATTGGCAAAACTTCAGAATTTGTATTAACCGCCGTTCAAACTGACAGCTTTGTTTCCACCAAAAGTGGGCGGAGCCGAATTTTCGCCCGGAAGTGACGTAGGTGTTACTCTCATCTATAGCCAAGATCGGAAGCAGCAGCCACTCTGGTTGCTACCATTAGCAGCTAATTTTTGCTCTGCGATTTTTACATAAAAATGGAATTATGGATTATAAAGAAATAATTGTTTTTATACAGAGACGTTAAAAACATATGGATTAACAGATTCAGCCGCATTTTTTTCTCGTTTTAATGCCATTGAACCACGTCTTTTGATCAGTTGACAGCTACGGTGAGACGATCTCCCTAAGCTCCGTAAAGGTACGTGTTTGTGATGTCTGTGTTTGCTTCCCTTGTCACGAGTTCGGATGACTCAGTGATGATACTATATACTTATTACTACTTAATATATTCGGATATCTTGTATGTGCAGCTACGATAAGTAATAAGGGTACTTTTATCTTGAGTTCTGTGCCAAAGACCGTTAGCATTTTTCGCTCAGGGGTCATTTAGATGCTTCTTATGAGACTTGTGTTTTGTTTTGGTAAACATGGTTTGTATCGTCAGTTAGCTGAGATTATTTCCGTTAATCTGGTATAACACATTAGGTTCTTAAATATTAAGATCCCTTGAGACACAGTGTCGTGAAAAAAAAAGTAAAGTATACCCGCCGGGACCTTGGGGCTTAACAGGTTAAAAAAAACGCAATATATATCGCAGGGGAACAAAAAACCGCAATGTCAGTTATTTTCAATATCGTGCAGCCCTAATACCTATGCTTGTTGGGTTAAAAAGTGTTTAGGTTAAAATGTAGGATTGTTGTGGCCTTAGTGTTTGGAGTCACGTCGTAAACAGTACTAGTTTTGCATCCGATATGTCATTCCTCATCCATCTTTCTGATATCTCTGTCATCGCTCTACTGTTGATCAAAATAAAGGCAAACAATGCCCAACTTGTATTTGATAAAAAATGTATTATCATGGCTTCTTCCTTTGACTCTTGCATGTTTTGTGTGTAGTATAAGTGTGATTGAATCAGGGGATTGGTGCAGATGTTGTACTCCTTTAAAGCAGGAATGGAAGTAGTACACTGGGATACAAGGTCGCTTGAAAGAGAAGTTAAACCATGCCAACCTTGACAATCAGTGCGTACATTGGGCCTTTGTCTGTTTGCCACTTTGCTGAAGCATGCTTTAATACGTTAGTTATTTAAAACAATGCAAATGAGGATATCTTATGAGTAAGAGAAGATAGTCTCTTCATACATTGAAAGAGCCTACCTCCCAACCCTAATCCCAAACATGATACACGTCGCCATCTTGATATTCTTGTATTTGCTTAACAAACAAATACAATGCTGCACACAGATGCTCTCTCTACTGAACTGTGTATAACATGAGACTATATTAAGGCTGATAATAGCGCAGGTCTGCAGTGCTGCTGGACTTGATTTGCCTGTTTCCACATATCTATAAATACGCAGTGCTGATCATGCAGCACAGCTGTCATCACTCACACACACACCTACACACACACCTACACACTTATCCCCATGTTCCTTCTCTTATTCCTCTCATCCAGTTTCACACTAATTTGCTCGTAAGTTGTCACATCTCCTTACCCACTCTTGTCTCTCCTCTGACTCTCATTTCTTCACAGATCCCTCATAATGCCTCCAATCCCCTCTTAAACTCTCTTATTTCCCTCTATGTTAGGTTTCAAATTCTCTTTCAGTACCTCCTATCATTCTCCTTCCATCTCCTACATTTATTTAGTTTCCCCTCCACACTTTCATTTGGTTCCTACTCTTTCTCATTAGCTGTTAACCCCGGCAGTTGCTTCCTTCACCTTCACACACAGTGATGGAGGGTGGAAAGTGGCAGTACTGACTGATTTAAATGTCTGTGACCGCAGTAGTAAATTCCAGTCGAATGTGCATGTTGATGGACTCAGTTTCTCTTTATTCTAACACCAATGTTTCTTTTGGGAATGATGTGCATATTTTAAGTGCTACAGATGTTCACAGGCACCAATGTTCACCTACAGGTAAATAATAATGGGTGACCATATCAGGGTGAATGGTAACACTATCCAAGTAAGCCAAATACATAATTGAACACAAGGTCAAATTAACATGTTTTTTTGGGGAAAATACATTACAGCCATGTATATCAACGCTAACTTTTAAAAGTGGTTGCCAGGCTAGCAACCAGGCATCAGCTTTTGATTGCCAAAACTGAAAATACGGTTGCCATTTGTAGTCACCTTATATTTTAAATAATTCAGATACTATACAGTTATACATCAACTTACTAATGAAAATGTGACACAAAAGAATGTTCAAATGCTTTACAATAAGTAATTAACACAATTATTTGAAACTTAAGTGGTAGTACACTTGTCCACCCTCAATTGCTGGTATACAAAATACCAGTAGTGCAGCTGTTGTCATGTTCTTTCACAGATCCCTCACAAATGAATTGAGCAAGGTCACTAGTTCCTTGGTCATCCGTTTGTCTCCCTTTCAAATTTGGGTTTTCTTCATTTCATTTTTTCATTTCAAAACCTTTATGTATATCAGATAAAATCCCATTGAGATCATTGATCTCTTTTTCCAAGGGAGACCTGTTTCAAGTAGTTCCACATAAACATAAAAGCATAAACAGAACAACAAAAGGACATCATCCAGCATCATTTCCATAATTAATCCACATAAACAGGTACCAATAGCTTCTGATTGACTAGCATCCAACCAAGCTTTAAAAACCTTTAGTGGCACCAGATTGTTCAGTTTCCATTTAATTTGCAGACTATTCCAAGACGAGGAGCTGCGCATCTAAAAAGCTGTCTTCCCCTAAGACAGTCCAGCAGTTGGCACATTTAATAAACCACACAGCATTCGATCTCAGGCAGTAGCCACTTACAATTCTCCGTGAGATCAGGGAGGCGATATAAGATGGAGGTTTCCCAACATGGCTTTGTATATAAAAATGTTACCAGTGACTGAGCCTCCGTACAGTTAGTGAAAGCAAACCAGCCCTTGCATACAGGGTACAGTGAGGGTTATGCTTTTACAGTTTGTCACAAATCTCAGTGCACTGTGAACGCAGCATCTAACTTGACCAGGCAATTGGCAGGTGCATTCATATAGACCAGATCCCATAGTCCAGCACAGGTCAAAGGTCACAGTGACTAGCCTTTTCCTGGCCTCAAATGAGAACAGGACTTGTTCCTGTAGAAGAAACCCTAGCCTAACCCTCAGTTTTTTTAGCAGGTTATTGACATGAAGTTTAAGAAGAGAGACAATCATCAAGCCGATACCAAGGTATTTGTAAACAGGCAACACTTCAAGTTTTGTTCCTTGCATAGTTACAATATCTAAACAGGCTCTGGTGTCTTTTTTGCTTTTGAAAAGAGCCAGTGTGAGAAAAGTTTTTTAGAGAGTACTTGTCCATGGACAAGTGAGTTTGGCAATTTACTTGTCCGAATACATTTTTCACTTGTCCAGAATGGACACAAATTGGGGCCACTGGAATCTTCTTCTCCGTCATCGTATTTTAATTTTCCCCGGTTTTTATGACACCGCTAACGTAAGTGAGCGGTAAGATTTTACTGCATCACACATAGGGTTGGGTATCGTTTGGATTTTAACGATTCCGGTTCTGCTTTTCGATTCCGGTTATTTTTGGTTCTCGATTCCGGTTCTTTGAGAGGGTCAAAATAAGTCCAATGACAAACTGGGAGAAAAATATATTTATGAAAACATTAAGTCAAATCTGTATTCCTATTGCTAATTTCTTACGGTTATTGAATACAATTATATAAAAATAATCTCTGCATTGTTTAGTTAGTTCTAAGTGGTGCAGTTTGAGAATGTACAATTGGCCCAGTGTCCTCTGATGTTACACTGCAACCTGCCTGTGAGACAGAGTCCAACCACACATGTCCGACACATAGGACATAACCTAATAATAATAATAATAATAATAATGACACATTAGATGTATAGCCTATAGGCCTAGCACTTTTCTACAACTCAAAGACGCTTGCAGGCTTACACATGTCCTGCAATACACATGCTGCAGCTGCCCAGCTGCTCACTGTTTGTAAAAGTAAATAAATAGTATTTTCATTTCAATAATGTACTTTCTATACCCTGCTTCATAAACAATACTGACATCCCTGTGCTCCTCCGAGTCTGGGGGTCCGGGGATGTGAGGACAGCGCGAGGACACAGACAGGGAGGCTGCTTCACTTCATAAAGTAAATGGCGGTCAATATTAACAACATAGGAGCTAACACGCTTAATAACCTTCATTATTTACGTTTTAGTGAAAGAACATAATAAAGTTTGACAACGATGAGGCTGTTAAACGGGCAGCGGATCCGCTGTGTGTAGAAAGAGAGAGAGAGAGAGACGCTGAACTGCACCGTGCAGCGATCAGCTGATACGGAGCATAGAGAGAGAGAGCTGCAGTCCGCGGGGCTCGGCCTCCTGTCCTCACAACTCTTATTAATCCCGGTACCGGACAATTGTTATTTGTTCCTACTCGGAACCGAGTTTTGCTTCCCAACCTGCCACTGTGCTACACTTCCTGCCCCGCCCCCATCTAACTGCACAGAAAGCGGCGAGATGCATTTCCTTAGGAATCGACAAGCAGAACCGAAACTAACATTTCTAAACGAAGAATGGCGGACACGGACAATTTGCGAATGAGTTCTGCCTTTTGTAAACTGAATTTATCAATAATTTGTCAATAAATCAGGCCGAAAAACGTCACTTGTCCGCCGGACAAGTCAATTGAAAGATCTACTTGTCCGATATTGTAAATAACACGTCCCGGACGGTGGGACGTGTACTTTTTCGCACACTGAGAGCATTACCTTGGTTTTATCCACATTTAAAAGAAGCTTTAATTCAGAGAACTGAGTCTGAATAGTGTTAAAAACAGCCTGTAATTTAACAACAGCCTCCTTAATGGTGGGACCTGCACAATACATCACAGTGTCATCCGCATAAAAATGTAAAGTAGCTTCATCCACATTATCACCTACGCTGTTAATATATATGGAGAATAAAAGTGGTCCTAAAACAGAACCTTGTGGTACACCATTAGAAATGTTTAACCACTCAGAAGACAGACCATCAAAATGAACACATTGGGACCTTTCAGAGAGGTAGTTCACAAACCACCCCACTGCAAGGCTGGATAGGCCAATACTGAGTAGCCTCTGCTTTAAGATGCGATGATCAACGGTGTCAAAAGCTTTGGACAGGTCAATAAACAGAGCTGCACAACTCTGCTTATTATCTAAAATACTAGTAATGTCATTCACCACTTTCATTGTGGCAGTGATGGTGCTGTGTTTCTTTCTGAAGCCTGACTGCTGTTTAGACAGGATATCATTTATACATAAAAACTCCTTTACCTGTTCACTCACTAGGCGTTCAAGAACCTTAGCCAGAACTGACAATTTAGAGATTGGCCTATAGTTATTTAAAATAGTTGCCTCCCCTCCTTTCAGTAAAGGCAAGACATAAGCAGACTTCCATACTTTTGGAATTGTATTTGTGCTGAGAGAGAGGTTAAAAAACGAAGTAAGAGGTGGAGCAATAAAGTCTGCAGCTATCTTTAAAAAGAAAGGTTCTAAGTTGTCCGGGCCAGCCGGTTTCCTAGGATCTAGCTTAGATAAGGCTTCATGAACAACATCAACAGTAAAAGGGGTAAAACTGAAAGGGTTTTCCAGACCACGTTGTTCAGAGTCACAGACTGTGGTGTTTACAGAAGCAGAGTTAGTGACAGAATCAAATAGAGAACCACAGGACACAAAGTGCTCATTAAAGCAATTTAGCATAGTAGCCCTGTCCGATATAGGGCCAGATGCTGTGGTGAGGCACGGAGGTAGCTCATTACGGATCTCACCGGTTGATATCGATTTTATTGCTTTCCAAAATTTCCTAGGATTATTTAGGTTTTCTGTGGTAACTGACAAATAATACTTCGACTTTGCACTTTTGACATTTGAAGTGAAGCTATTCCTTAGCTGCCTAAAACGCAGCCACTCTACTTCTGAGCCTGATTTCCTAGCCTTTGCCCAGGCCTTGTTTCTCTCATGAAGGAGACTAGACAGCTCAGCAGAAAACCAAGGATTGTCTCGTCCCTTCACTCTAAATGTACGCAGAGGTGCATGTCTATCAATGATCTCCATAAAACCAAGATAAAAAATAAGACCATGCAGTTTCTACATCAGCACACAGATCGATTTTACCCCAATCAAAATCAAACAGATCATGCACAAAACCCTGCTCCACAAAATGTTTTATGTCTCTCTTGATGATAATGCGAGGTTTAACCTTTTGGACCTTAGTGTCCCTAATTGTGGCTACAACACAGTAATCGCTCAGATCATTTGCAAATACTCCCACAGAAGAATATTTATGGGGAACATTAGTTAAAATGAGATCAATTAGGGAGGATTTATTAGGGGACTTAATTATTGGGCGAGTAGGACTGTCCACAATCTGAGTAACATTCAATGAGATACAAAGGTTTTTAAAATCCTCTGACACTGCAGTTAACCAGTCCCAGTTAAAATCTCCAAGCAGCACTATTTCCTTGTAGTCTAGTTGTGATAAAAGATTTGCTAGTGAAGACAAGGAGTCTTTGACAGCTGAGGGGGTCTGTAGCAGCCCACCACCATGACTTTTGACCCTTTGCCACTTCTATATTTAAGGCTAAAAATTCAAATTGCTTACTGATCGATTTGGAAACTAATGTGGTTACACTGAACTTATTCTTAACATAAATTGCAACGCCACCACCTTTATTAGGCCGGTCGGTACGATACACATTGAAACCATTTAAGGCAATGTCAGAGGCCAAAATAGACTTATTTAGCCATGTTTCAGATAAGACAATGACGTCAGCGTCAGTCGATTTTGCCCAGATACGGACAACATCTAGTTTACCTAACCAGACTGCGCACATTCAAGTGGATGAAACCCAACCCAGACCTAGCTTTAAAATCAGCAGGAGTAGCGATCTGACTATTACTACTGGGCGGACCAGGGTTAGGTTGTACATTTCCTGACAGTAATAACAACAAAAAAAACCAGGCATCTTTTCCTCTTAAATGACACACATACATTGTCATCTAATTTAGAAACACCGGAAAAGTCTGCGAGAGTGTGATTATAGCTTAAGAAGCAGTCCTGAAGAACCATCATCGCAGGAAAATAAAAAAGACAAACATATTTTGTCGAGCAGATTGACTGTGACAAGGCAACCGGTAATTGTTTGAGCAACACATCCGAACCTTTGCAGGGGATGCTCACTGCAGGTGGCAGAACAGACCTGAATCCAGTAGTCTTCTCAGGGTGACTAGAGATCTTCTCATAGTCCAAAACAGTTAACAGGCACAGCAGAATCCCGATATGGGCCATTTTCCCAGACCAGCAGAGCATCCGGATAGGCGTGCAAGCAGGCCCGAAATGTGGAGGCGCTCCGTTCTCCTTGCGATATCCCCGGTGCAGAACCTCCTCAGTACAGCAGGATAGGCGAAGCAGGATCAGCTCGAGGCGTAGAGGCGCTCCGGTCTCTCAGCGATATCCCCGTGGTAAAACGTCCTCGGCACCGTAGAGCACGACAGGTGGAGCAGGTGGATACAGGCCTCCGCTACAGCAGGTGTAAAGCAGGCCGCAGGCCGCAGCCCGAACGCGAAGCCGCTCCGGTCTCTCCGTTACGCCCCCCGGGGTAAAATCTCGCCAGGACCGCAGCACACGACAAGTGGAAGCAGGTCCCTGCCACAGCACAACTGGGCAGGTGGAAAAAGGGGGCCCAAACAACAACGTGCAGCCGCTCCGTCTCTCTCTTGTCCTTGCAGATGGTAAAGTGGGGACTTAGTCATGACCAACCCTGAACCCTGAACATGACCTTTGTGTTGACCCCACCATAGAACCATTGGCCCTTCAGCATTGAAGTCTTGATTGGCCAGACTAATACATTTCTAATGTTAAATACATGAAAACCATTCACAGTTAAGAATTAGATATTCATTATTAACCTCTTAAGCCCGAAGGTCCCCCCAGTGGACCCCTCCCACCGTTTTTTTATGAGAC
The DNA here is from genome assembly GCF_902827115.2 of Pseudochaenichthys georgianus. Classification (NCBI taxonomy): domain Eukaryota; kingdom Metazoa; phylum Chordata; class Actinopteri; order Perciformes; family Channichthyidae; genus Pseudochaenichthys; species Pseudochaenichthys georgianus. The sequence goes on from NC_047506.1 coordinate 37,893,685, forward strand.
TATGTCTCAGGGCTTCTTAGCATTTATGAAACTATTAATGTTTCATACCCTTTTAAAGGTAAGAAACTCCGCTAACTGACAATAAGAACAATTGTTAGCTAAAAAAAACACAAGAGTTATACCAAGCCTTTGAATTAGCATTGAGTGAAAAAATGCTAACTAATGCTAACGCTTTTTTACACAGAACTCACGGTAGAAATGCCCTTATTACTATCTTAACTGCACAAACAAGATATACGATTTAAAGCTGAGACTCCACAGATTCCACACATGTAATGTCATCACTGTACGACCTCGAATTCCTGGAGCTATCAGCCAGAAAAGAGAAAGTAAACAACATCCGGTTTCAAAAATATTACAATAATTACGTCTTACCTTTTTTGATTTGTGATCAAAAGTTGTGTTCAACGGAATAAAAACGCCGCTTAAGGTTAATCCAATGTCTTTGTGTCACGTAGAAATGTTTACTGATAATCCATCATCATATTTATACTGGGTATAAAGATTTTCCGTCCAGGCTTGTACTTTCAGATATGTTTCGTTTGCTTCTCTATTACGTCCGCAATGGTAATGTTTACGTGGATTTGGGAACTGCCCATCGATTCTATTGGATGTAATGGTTAAGAAAAAGGTGTAAATCACCCAAATCGACCAATGGGTTCCAGAGATATGGTCCTGCGTAAAGTATAAAGAATGCCAGCCAGCTTAAGTACATTACGCAGGAGACTTTACTTATTGTTTACTACGTAAGGAAGCAGGAATTGCAGGACCCAGAGCGCATGGAGCACAGAGCGGACAGCAGATAACGGAATTGCAGTTTTATTGCTTATAGATTATCAGAACATTTCAAAGGGGACACAGCCACATTGGATATTAACCTATGGATTAACTACATCATCGTTTTTATCGTTTTAATGCCATTGAAGACCAGTTTAGACCAGACAAAGAGGAAGGTGAGCCATGTTAGCCTAGCGCATTAGCGCTAGCGCCACTTGTTTTGATGTACATTTTTGTTGATAACGTCGCGAGTTTGTATCTTTCAGTGTTGAGGTGGGCACCGTTAGATTCTGTGTCTTTAAGATCATAAACAATGTGTTGGATGTGCAGCTAGGATAAGTAATAAGGGAGCTAGGAGTGATTTTCGGTGCAGTAATAGGTTAGCATTTTTCGCTCGGGGCTAATTCAGAGGCTCACTGTAAGAGGATAACAGAGTAGGCCTATGTTTTATTTTTTAATTTTTTTCACAACAGTTGTATTTGGATGGAATGAATACCTATAGTGATAATTCAAAGTAATAAAATGATTTTTACAGAGAAAAAGTTCAAATGGAACTGATGGTTCCCAAATTACCCAGAGGTGAGTCCGCTTGGACTTTATTTTTCTAAACCTCTCTAAAAAGGTCAAATTTCACTTGTTTTGCATCAATCTTGATACAGGGTAGTTATTATATGTTATAGTTTTGATTCCTAAAGCTTTTAGTCTACTAGCCCATCATTCAAGGGTGGTTTTCACTATAAGTAATGGTTTTTTTTTAGGCGGACATTAGAATTTACATGTTTTTACTGTGTTCCATCTGAATTTACTTTAAAATAAAAACATCTATGTTGATTCTGACACTTCTACATCCAACTCACAGATGTAACCTTGCTTTGAGAGAAAAGATTATTAATTTACCCCTTTTAGAAGTGAAGATATAGTCTTTGTTGTGTTAGTGGCATTTTTTAGCCTGAAACCTGAAAAACAGGCTCAGGGCTTAAGAGGTTAATGCTGTAAGTTACCTTTAATATGTCTAACTATATTTAAAATGTGTTACCTTTTTATAGAAGTGATTATATTTGTATGCCAATATTTTTCTATGGTAAAGTTTCGTTTTGCACTTTTATTTTGGTAGTAATAAGATCGGGACTCTTATTTTGAAGGAACTTTTACCGGAAGTGAATGGACAACGGAGCAGAATGTTTCGCCTCCCAAGACTTTACACATTTCCTCTTTGCTTTTTGTTCGGGTTCAGCTTGCGTTTTATCAGTTGAATCACTCTGAACTTTTGTTTGAGATGTTGACCCTAACGTGCATCGCTTTCTGGCTCCGTAATCACACCAATGCACGTGCAACTTACTTTAAGTATCATGTTCCGACTGGTATCACTCTTCATACAACAAACAACTAACATTTATCTATTTTGGGGTGCACATTTTGCTGTTTGATGTCCTTATTTCTTTATGTTAAAAACTGGTTGCCACGGGTTGCCATGGGCGGCGCCAGGATGTTGCTGCAGTAGCAGTTGCTATATGACAGCACAGCGTTGCTAGTTCATTTTCAAAAATAAATAAACACTCATTATGACTTTTCCCCACACTCGAAGACAACTCCTACCGTCCCTCCACACACACCGGAAAACGCACACACACACACACACACACACACACACACACACACACACACACACACACACACACACACACACACACACACACACACACACACACACACACACACACACACACACACCACACACACACACACACACACACACACACACACACACACACACCTGGAAGGGGCGGTCTCTCCCTAACTCCCACCAACAACATTTTCTGACAAATGTACTAAACTGTGCACATCTGATAACTGAAATAACTATTAACTTGGACACGCTACAATATTATCATTAATATTTACATTAAAACATTCCTTTGACAGTTATAATATTACTTTGCAAGGTAAGCACAACCAAAATAAGTTTGTTTGTATAATACCATTACACCCTGAGCGTACAAGTACACAATAGCGATCATTCACTGTTTCAACTGGCATGCTGTGGCATTTAACCTCATCACCACACCGCAAACACACACACACACACACACACACACACACACACACACACACACACACACACACACACACACACACACACACACACACACACACACACACACACACACACACACACACACACACACACACACACACACACACACACACAGTGTTTGGCTTGATATACGATGCTGCATAACATTGAAAGTCATTTTTGAAACACTTGCTTTGCATGCTTCTCAGCTCAGTTCTAATGTAAGCTGCTACTTGAGCTTAAGTCAGGATATGGAGTGTTCTCCAGTGCTGGCAGCTCCCTCTGCGGGTACACTTCACATTACATGAGAGTACATCTTCTTTTAAAATTTCAAATCTGCTTCTTTCAGCTATCTCGTTCTTGAACGGCTCTTTATGTCTCTGTGACCTCAATTCTACTTCTGAGGGGTGACACACTTCTAGTTTTTACATTTACAATCTTGGCAGATATGGGGTTTGTTTAAAATAACTTAGGTTCTTTAGGTTATTTATTGTCAAACTAACATAGCTACAGAGTAATTGTGTCGTTGAACATCTTAGGTCACAGGCTTCTCCAACAATGCAACACAATAATACAGATAAGCAGACAATATTAAAGCAATATTAAAGTATATTATATTAAAAGTAATAAACAAAGAAAAATAGTTCTAAAAAAAGTGAGAAAGTGGAATAGTGCAATACGAGTCTATATACAAGTTATTGGAATGATATAGATAATAGATACATAATTACTAAGTAGCAGATGAGTGTTATGAAATTGTTTCAGCAGTTCAGGTGTTTAACAGTCTTATTGCCTGCGGGATGAAGCTGTCTCTGAGTCTGGTGGTATTAGTCTGGATGCTGAGGTACCGCCTGCCAGACGGCAGCAGACTGAACAGTTTGTGGCTGGGGTGATGGGGGTCCTTGATAATCCTGAGGGATTTCTTCCTGAGCCGCTGGGAGTAAAGGTAAACTTAACTAGTATCTCAAAATTAATGTTCTAATTTTGTGTTGATGGTAAACAAAAATAAAGTCTCTTTTCATGTCACTACTTTCCTTTTTTGTCAAACAAAGATATTCACTAGCAGGAACCATGCCACAACAATGTGATATTTGTAAGTTTATTGAAGTAACATATGAATGATATGAGGGGGGTGAAGAGATGATCTGGGAGGACGAGCTGTGGTCCGTGCAGTGGGAGACTCAGAGTGGGGGTTCCGTCTCCGGCATGATCTGCGTGGGCTGATTACGGGCCCCCAAAAGAGTCAGATTAAAGCAGCTGACTTAAGCGTGTGCGTGTCTGAGATCATTAAGATTGTTGCGGATGTAAGCGTGATACGCTTGGGATGACGAGCGGCCGAGGGCCTAGATGGTTGGATAAGAGATGCCCGGTCTAGCTGCTGTGGACGCTGCGCCAATGCGGGAGGAATGGCTCGAATAATATTCTGAACATATCCCAAAACTAAGCAACACGTTGTGGAAGTGTTTCAGGAACCAGAAACGTGTGGCCGTTTTCCCTGTTTCGGTGAGAAAGAGTGGGTGTTGAGGCGTTGCGTATGCATCATACCTTGCGCTGAATTATTTGGTTAGTGGCTCGTATGGCTGGGATACGAGTTCAGGCGGAAGATGTGGATGGGGAAAGAAATTCCCAGCTGATCCGTTTTATTCCGGAGTGTGAATATGAGAGTCGTTTGCCGTGGAGGGCTAACAGCTGCCGTTTCGTGCATCTGTCTGCCTGTAAGTAGTTTGACAAGAGGAAAGTGATGCGCTGTACTTTCTCTGAGGATAGAGAAGCCCGGAAAGACATTGAGTCCAGGGTGATGCCTAGAAACTCAATGGAGGTTGTAGGCCCTGAGGTTTTCTCCTCAGACAGAGGAATGCCAAGGTCTGCAAAATATTTGTATGAATGTGCTCAGCCCGTGGCAGGGGGGTGAGGATGGTGGAGTGACTGTGAGAAAGAAGTCGAGAAGATGGAGCACGTGGGGGAGTCTGTGGTTGTTTGGGGACTATTGAATGGCCTATCATGAATCCTTCTTTGACTTCTTTGGCCAGTAAGGTGTCAAAGGTGTGAGGTTCTGTTAAAGCGGACTGAAGGTTGTGGCAGATGTGAGATGTGTCAGGCAGTATTGCTAAGCCTGGGTGGAAACCATGGGTGAAGCCATTGGTGAGAAAGTAAACGGACTATCTGGATGATTCGCTGAGGCGGTAGCTAAGTTGCTTATCTTGACGGGTGTGCTGAGGTGCCGTGCTAGTCAATCTGCTGATGTAGTTGGGTTGTGGGGGCAGGTGCTCCTGGCATGAGCGCCACCGCAGAAAGAGCAGATGGGCATGAGGCGGCAGCTAGAAAAAGAGCAGCCTAGGTCATTGAAATTGTTGCACACCGTCCTGCCTCCCTGCGGGTGATAGACGGTTAAAGTCTGAGGCGTTGCGTGATGGAGAGGAAAGTGAGTGAGGTGTTTGAGATGGTGGAGAGCTGACTAAGCGTACTAAGGCCGGGTGGGCGGGGGGCTCCGCATAATTGGCAAGGGAGGGATGCGCGTGCTGCGAAGATGCGGCAGTAACGCTCGGAGTCCGGAGCACCCCGGTATGTTCCCTGGTTGAACGGCTTGATAATAAATAATAATAATCCTTATATTTATTATAGCGCTTTATCAATGACTCTCAAAGCACTTTACAAATACACTGCACATACAGATCATACATACATGTAATGGTCATCTGATGCGGCCGGCGGCTTGGCTAGCGAAGTTTATTTTATTATTTGTATTATTTTTCCTGAGAGAGAGACCGGAGCGTCTTCTCACGGCGAGGGTCAGAGAGAGAGAGACCGGAGCGTCTGCTCACTGCGAGGGTCAGAGAGAGAGAGACCGGAGCGTCTGCTCACTGCGAGGGTCAGAGAGAGAGAGACCAGAGCGTCTGCTCACTGCGAGGGTCAGAGAGAGAGAGACCGGAGCGTCTGCTCACGGCGAGGGTCAGAGACAGAGAGACCGGAGCGTCTGCTCACTGCGAGGGTCAGAGAGAGAGAGACCGGAGCGTCTGCTCACTGCGAGGGTCAGAGAGAGAGAGACCGGAGCGTCTGCTCACGGCGAGGGTCAGAGAGAGAGAGACCGGAGCATCTGCTCACTGCGAGGGTCAGAGAGAGAGAGACCGGAGCATCTGCTCACTGCGAGGGTCAGAGAGAGAGAGACCGGAGCGTCTGCTCACGGCGAGGGTCAGAGACAGAGAGACCGGAGCGTCTGCTCACGGCGAGGGTCAGAGAGAGAGAGACCGGAGCGTCTGCTCACGGCGAGGGTCTGTGTCCGAGGAGGAGGACGGAGGCCTGTGACGTCACGACCCGTGGTGCGCGCACGCCGCGCGGTGGTTGGCTCTGGAGCAGGAAGAGCTGTGTGTGTCGTTGTTATTGCCGTTGTGCTGCTATAGGCTTTGTAGAGGTTGAACAGTCTACCCTTGTTGTCATTTCGGTGAAAGTGGATGCCGTTTTATTTCGGGAAACGTTAGAGTTGAATGACTGTCCACCTCCTGAGTTCGGGCTCCTGAGTTCGGGCTCCTGAGTTCGGGCTCCTGAGTTCGGGCTCCTGAGTTCGAGCTCCTGAGTTCGAGCTCCTTTTCGGAGCGCGGCTCCGTCCGAGAGGCATGTCGAGTGCGCCGCTGCGAGTGGCCGGGGGCTGCTAATGAGGCAGGCTGCCGTTGGTGGGGAGATTGGAGCTGGCTGTGCCTGTTGTGGCCCCGGTTGTTTGCCCTCGCTGGCGGAGTAGACGAAGCCTGGGACCTGTCTGGAGTTGGAGGTGTCTCGTTGGGGGGGCTTGAGTGGGAGCGGTGGCGGCGGCTGGTGTGTGGGACACTGATTGCCGGGCGCACGCGGCTCCGTTCGGATGCTTGGCTTAGTTCCAACTGCTGAAACGTGGATGGCGGGTAGCCGATGTCGAAGAGATCTTCGCCTGACTCCGGTGAGTCAGCAGATCGGAATTCTTGGTAAGTTGAATGTTCTCGTGGTAGCGTTTAGCTTGTTTGAACCGTGATGACGCGCGGCGTGAATCACGGTCTGGCTGTCAGTCCTTGAAAGGATGGAGACAAGCAGTGGCCGGAAGTTTTGCCGGATATAAATAGTGGTGGCCGTGGTTCGAGGCGGAGTTTTAGGCGTGGCCATGCTCCTGAACCTATGTTAACAATTTAACCTCATTTGGTGAGTTTGCGTTAGATGAATGATGAGTGCACTCCAGATGAATACCAATCATGTCTATGAAGTAGTTTGTGGTCCAGGGGGACGTTACCCATTAACCCTGACCCACTGTTCTTGTCTGGCTGTCTACTCTGCCTTCTATCCCTCCTCACAGATCGTCCCAGCCAATGTTCGAAATGGGGGGCAGCCAGGGGGAGCCAAAGAGGGGGGAGCTCCCCTGAAGGCCGACTTTGAGATAAATAGGGGGAGCCCAAAAGAATCACACCGATTAGAAATGTTGAGTTTCTGTAAATAACAGTTCTTGAAATAAATAACAGTCATTGTTCATTACAGTTTCTGAATATTTGTTTTATATTTGTGAATATTTCTGGGTGTTGCTATCTGTACGTGGCGGCACTGCATTCCTTACGCTACTTATGTTGCTATGGTTACGGCAGCGATGCCGGCACGGTATTTTAAATTGCAAAGAGGCAAAAAGTATATTGATCTCCCTGCCGCTCGCAGAAAAACCCACCGGAGTGCACCTTTCACAAGAATGGATTCAGGGAAAAGTCAGCAGTGATCAATAGAATAACCTGCGGAAAAAGATTTATAAGAATCATAAGAGCCAGGCACACGAAAAAGCGATCGAAATTTCGGAGATGAGAAAAAAAGATGTCCTACCAAACAAGGTATTGGCAATCAATGTTGATCTAATGCAGGAAACATATACATATGTCAGGTCTGCCTATATGATTGCCAACGAAGAAATGCCATACAGAAAGCTACCTGCTGTAATGTACAAAAACTCAATGGTGCTACCGTCGGGACTGTGCACAAATCGGACCATGCTTGTGCTGAAATAATCAGGCATATCGCCGAGGAAATGAGAGCTACATTTGTTTCCAACGTAAAATACATGGGCTCATTAATTAGTATTACAATAGATGAGAGCACAGTTCATGGGCGGGCCTACATGATTATTTACGTGCAATGTGACATGACAGGAAAAGGGGAAGTGGACAATGTTTTCTCGGATATTGTTGAGCTTTCAGAAGGTACGCCAGTCAACAGAGCGTGCGTGTGACATATTTAGTAGCAGGATGTGCACTGAAAAATAGGGCTCCCCCGAAAGCAAATGGGTAATTCGAACAATGGTCACTTCCAACCCCCCATAAGTGTTTGTAAAAAAGATGAACCAACAAATCTTTTTTGTGTTCCTTATGAGCTGATATGTAGGCTACTGTTCCCAGGAAATAGCTACAGCCTCGCCCCCATGAGTCCAACACTGACCTTCTCCCACCTGCTAGCTGCTGGTGATGGGAATAGGAGAAATACTTTTAAACAGTGTTAAAGACTCACTCAGTACTTTGTGACAAAGTTAGGCTTGCTTTATGCCGGTGACTGACACATTGTCCCCACAGGTCCTACTATAGCCTAGGATGAGATCTTGAAATATGAATTAAGTACATGTTCAATCAGAGCAAAGAAGTCAAATCAACCATAAAACCTACAACCCACTCCTATGGCAAGTAGCATCCTCCGGCCTAACACAAATCCGCTCACCAGTGGCGAGCCGTCAGGGCCCTCTCTGAGGGCCTAATATATTCTACAAAATAATATTTAAAAACATTAAAAAAAAATATTTTTCATTAGTTTTACAAAAATAACTTAATTTCATTGTATTTAAAATAACATTTCCAAAGAAATAAATCCTTCGAATCTGCCTATTCAGTTTCTGTTTGAATGTGAAGGGTTAAATGAAAGAAGCTCGTGAGTTATGTGAAGACAGGAGCTGATTGGTGGTCCTGCTGTAGATTCACAGAGGGCCGCTATAGTAACTCAACGAGAGAGTAATGTCAAATGCCAGTACAATTGACCAATCATATCTTCCCTCTAAATGGGTGGGTTTTATTATCGTGGACTTTATGTCAAGTTCCGCCCGCTGTGAAGCTTTTCTTGTTTCCATAGCAACAACAACTTCCTGTCAACAGCGTAAACTCGCCTTCAAAATAAAAGCATGTCCATACAAAATAGGAAGCCAAGCCAAATTACACTTAAGACATACAACTGCAACGGAAGTAACAAACACAATGCAATATCCTTTTCAATTTCAAAGAACACAAATTGGGTTATTTACAGGTGTTGTTTTGTGTGGTAGAGAGTCGCTTTCATTGATGCGTTTTGCACCCCGGGCCGTTGTTTTGATATTCCGCTGAAGTATACGCTGTGACGTAATAACTTACTTACTTAATATATTATTATTAATATATTATTCGCACAATATATTGGATAGATTGTCTAAAGAAGTTCATACATCAGTAAGTCTCTTTTTAGGAATAGAGTTGCGACGAGGGTCTAAGTAATCGCAGCTCTATTTCTAAATTTAGCAAAAACGTTTTTAAGTTGGTAACGCAACTAACATAACAATCCTTACTTTCAAACTGAACCGTCTGCAGTATGTTTGAGTAATGGAGGCGCCTGATTTCAACAAAGAAGACAATGCATGGAATTATCAGTGCTTCTGCTGCATCAATTTGAACCCAAGACTAAAAATCATCACAGATCCAATGCTCAATCAGTGCAAGACTCTTGTAATAATTTCTTTCTATTTGTGTTTATTTTACCTTTTATGAATCAAAGAACTTCGTATTTTACATGAGAATGTAACTTTTCTTTTTGTTTTGTTTACCTTTCTTATTCTATTTTAGCTAGTTTTATTAGATATTTGCTTTTAATTACTGATATAAATTGCATTTAAATGTAATTGTATAATGTGCTTCTGTTGTACTTTTTCTTAATGCTACTAAAGTAGTTTGTGATGAAATGTTCAATATAAATTAATCTGTCTTAGCCTAATACATACCTACAATTACAGAATTACCAAATACTTTAATCACAGAAAAAATAATAATTATGTTTTCAATTCAAATGTTTCTAAAAAATACTACCCTCACTTTAAGTGTGACAATCAAAGTGTATAACTTCTTCAGCTATAAACACTTACAAATGTGCACATGGCATGTGCACATTTTAATGTGAATACAGCCAATTATTAAAGAAAAGTATGCTTTAACTGAACTGCTTGTTTTTTTATACAGCGCCTGAAACACCCACACCTTTAAGTGTGCACAGGTAAGAAAAAATACTTCCCTCACTTAAAGTGTGACAACCACAGTGCATAACATCTTCAAGCTATAAACACCTTTATCTCGTGTCAGACAAATATAAACTAGTTTGTTTCACTCATACTGACAACTTCCTGTGATTAAAGTGTGCATTTGTCATGTTGTACAGCCTTGTTTATAACTGCTTAAATGCTATCATCTCTCACATTACTTCTCCATACATATTTATATAAAAGTGATGTGAGACATATCTTAAATGTTAATTTTGTTTTTCTCTTGTGCTGAGAGTGCTGCTATTTCTCGTTTTGTAAAAGCTGGACTTTTTAATGTGATTTATTCATGAGCAGCATTTCAATGTTTGTAACACCAGTTATATTATAAAACTCATGATCCTCATTTGTTTTTATAAGAAGCTTTTTCTCTAACAATCCAGTTATGATTTTGGTCCTGCAAAAAACAACTCCCATCCATAGGGAAATATTTTCCTTGATAATAAAAAAAAATCTTTTTCGATATTTATGTGTTGCGCTCTGTTTATTATTTCTGTTTTCATCTTTCTAATCCTGTAAGACCAGTTGGCCTAGAGTGACCTCAGCCTTCCTCCTCTACCTTCTTCCCCCATCTCCAGTCAGCAATTAATGATATGACCTCACCGAGCACACAAGCCCTGAATCATTTTTTTTTTTTTTCTTCTTCCTCCTCCTCCTCCTCCTCCTCCTCCTCCTCCTCCTCCTCCTCCTCCTCCTCCTCCTCCATCCCCACGTCTGCCTGCCTGCAATTATTGATTGTCCTTTGCAGTTTATGCCTGCAGCAAACTCATGTAGGCGCCCACACAACACAACACAACACACACACAATCTTTATCTTTTTATAGCTCTGACTTGTTAGGAAGTGAAAGCAGCGTTGTCCCCAGTGAACAGTAAGCATTTCCTGCAGCCAAATGCCTCTGTGTTATATAACAAGGGACTCAAAAGTATGAGCAGCTCATTTCTCTCCATTTCCAACTCCAAACCTGGCATTGATGTTCTCCAAACACAGAGTATATGAATGTTAGCGTTATGTGTGCTTTTGGATGTCTTTCAGAGACAGTTCTGAAACCAAGAGGAAGCAGCGGTTGAGGTCTGACAGTGTGTGTTTATGCCATAACAAGCTAAAAGTACACGGTGTATTTTCATCTGCTGTACCGAAGTGAATGTCTACTCTCGCATGTGTAAAGAAATAACATCCACTAAAACCGGACTAGGAGCCAGAAACAGTGCACATAAATACATGGAATCACATACCTTATGATGTTTTTAAGGGAACAAGAGACTAACATCTGTTTCCACTAATAATATATTATAAAGATAAAGAAAGAAAGAAAAAAGAAAAGCCCTGTTCAGACGAAGCTACAGCAGATTGTTAACAAGGCACTATTATGCTTTTGGGTTTTCCTCTCCTGTAGTTCTATAGATTTGTGTGCATGTAAATGGTTTGCAAAGGCTAACATCCCTGTGTTCCCGGAGTTTTAGTACACTACTTTGTTTACTTCTATAACCTAGTGACATCACTTGCGATTATTGGCAAGCACTCAAACACATTGTACGTGGGGGGGGGGGGGGGGGGATCGGGGGGGGGAGACACTTCCAGCACGTCTCTAAGCGGTTGCCCAATCACAACAGAGCTATATATATATATATTTTGTATTTTCAGATGTATAATGTGATAAGGTTAGCTCTTACTAACTATAATGAAGCCAGTTCTGAAAAGGCATGTTTTGAAAAGCGTTGTTATATCTATTTATCTATCTTTCTATTTGGCAGGCAAGTTTGTGAATCCAGTAAAACCCGTGCAATTATTGAAAACAAACACACAATGTGCAAGGAAATGACTGCCAACCTTCCTCTTCAACAATTGACTTTATGAACTTGCACATTATAGAGGTGTGTTAGACATCCCTGAATGGTAATAGCAGGTTACAAAGACACTCCACCTTTTTAAAGAAATACCCACACCTAGAAAAACTGTTGGTGAATGAGTAATGGTGACATCAAGTGCTTGGAGCATATTGAGCTTACTGGTGGACAATAATATTATTATTATTCTCACCACAGACTGGCTAAATTCATTACTTCCACATGACAATTACTCACTTTATGGGCAAACACAGGTTTGAGAATGAGCACAAGAATCCGTTCCCTTTACAGACACTTTTCAAGGCTGCAAAACTGAGAGTCCAACAGTAAAACAGCCTCTATTAAAAAAACAAGTTAATCAAGTGACTTCAGTATCTTTCTCTCTCACTGCCCTCCCCTCCTCCTCCCGCATCAATTCCGCCTCTTCAACCCACCCCCTTGAGAAAAATGGCGGGGGAGTGTAGATTATAGCTTCTGCTCGCTCTGCTCCACTCTGCACTGCCTGGCTCTGACAGAAAAGCCCTTTCACCTACATTCATTGAGAATCTACACACACACACACACACACACACACACACACACACACACACACACACACACACACACACACACACACACACACACACACACACACACACACACACACACACACACACCACACACACACACACACACACACACACACACACACACACACACACACACACACACACACACACACACACACACACACACACACACACACACACACAGCCTGCCTGGTCTTGTCATGCAGCAACCCAGTCTCACGGCATTTCGTGTTCATTAACACGATTTTTAATCTATTGATCTACACGATTTTCCCCTTTTTTCGTGTTGCACAGCACGATTTTAAAAGCAATGTATTTCTACTGGTAATGTGTTTCGTGCCTGCAGGCTGCACCACGTCTTTTTCTCCGGTCGGGTCGTGGAAGACCGGAAGCTGTGTGGTTCATAAAAACATGTTCTTACTCAATATCAAGCAACAATTATTGCTTTTATTTTAAATCGTATAATTTCGGACTTTTGTTGTTTTGTCTGTGAGGAAAATAAATGGGGCTCAGAGCGTCAGAATACTGAAATCTGTATTTTTAAAATCTTTTTTTCCTTCTAATTTGTTATTCTTTTCAAAATAACACACTGTTATTTACTCACCAATAACACACAATTATCCTTGCTTTTATTTATTGGTTTAATTCCATAATCTCGGGGTTTTTTGGTGTCCGTCAGGAACTGAATTTCAAAATAAAAATAACCGGAAACAGACGTAGGCCTATAACGGACATTTCGAGCATCATTGCGATTGTCAACATTTCTGAGTTTAGGATGGCCGAAGACACTACACTACCCATAATCCCCAGCTATCGTTTAGGACTACAGTCCCCGTAAGGTTACGCAGAGCGTCAAACAGCTGTGTGAAATGGAATGAAACCACGCCAGACTATCCAAAACTGGAATCGAACACCCCCCCAGAACTACACATGCTGGCTATTGTGTTTCGCAAAATGTTCTATGGGACGTCTCTACTGAACGTTTTCGTTGTTCCCACAATTAGAAGTTGCCAGTATTAAACACATTGGTGTTATCAAATGTAAAACATATAATTAATAAATGGGTGAAAATCACTTGTGTCCATAATGCGCAGCATTATATTAATGCCGTATACCCACATGACAGCTCATTGTTACTTTGTAATTCTACTCCACTACAATTCAGAGGTTAACCTGGTATTTTTACTCCACTGCATTTATTTGAGTTACTTTGCAGATTCTGATTAATTATGTGAAATATAAACAACCCTTAAATCAGACTTTAGTTACACCTGAGTAAAATTCAGGTAAGGTGATTGTCATGTGCCAACAATCAGGAGAGATATTTGATAGTTGGTGCTTGAGAAGACTAAACATGTATCTGCAATTGACATGAATGGAAACGAGTAATAAAGTATATTCATTACTCGTTATTCTCTACTAATAGTTAATTAAAGACTGTATATTATGGCTATTTTGCACATCCCTTTCAAGATTTTCAAAGGTTTATTGACATATCATACACAACTACGGTGTAGTTATGCAATGAATGAAACACTTGGGTCACAGGTTCCTCAACAGTGCATTACAAGACATCTATCAATATGTGTGTACCTCCACCATTAAACTGTCATATTCTGCACATTTCTTATTCTATCTATCTACATAAGAGTATAATTCATATGTATAATATCAGTTAAAATAAGTGCTTCAACATAGTTAACATTGCAGGAAAGCAATATATTAGACGTTAAGTACTTTGTCAGGCTTAATATTTATCTGTAGATAGATACCCCCAAAGTGTTTTTCTTATTTAAAAGAAGACCGTAATCTGTTATGTAAGGTTTAAATAAAGGTTAATCCGTTTTTCTGTTTTGCACCTCCGCCTATTACTATCTTTGTACATCCTGCACGAAACTGTTTTATTGTAGAGATCACTTACAGTATCTTCTTGATTTTTTATATTCTATATTTCTATCACAGAGCTTATACTTTCCCCCTATGAAAGTATGTACTCTTCATATTTTTTTAATCAAATATAACACATAAAAACAATAATTCAATAACGTGCTTTAACCACTAGGAGGTGCACACAAGGTACACACAGCCATAATAGCTTTGTATTATTAGTGTGTATGTACAACATCTGAAGATGTATAGTTTTATGCATGCTTTCACATAATTTTACAGCATATTGCTATACTATTTCAGACTCAGTATTTACATTCTTACATTCAAAGAAAATCAGTAATATCTTTAAAAACTACAGTCCTTTTATATCAGCTGTGCACCGTTATGGTGTAAATATAACCTATCTATGAATTAGATCAAATGTAAAAGTCAGCCGAATTAGTGTTGATACTGCAAGGAGACGTATTGTGTGAAGAGAAATTGAAGATGTTGTTGAATTGTTGATATATTTATGATCCATGTCAAGTATTCAGTTTCGGCGCCATTTCTTCCAGTTTTTCCAAAGGTCTTCTCATCAGGGCTCTATAAATAAAGAACTACGGCAGATCTGTAATATACAATGCAGCCGAACCGTGTATTACAAAGCCGTTATGTGATGACTTTCAAAGAGAAAAGCAAGAGCACTCGGAATTAAGTATTATTTTATTCTTTTAAAATGTTTTCCGGATTTCATATAATATAAACACCAAATCCCAGCATGCATTGCGGCTAACACATCCAATCAGCGAGCTTAAAACCATAGCTGAGGATCTTGGGTAATCGCTCGAAATGCCTACGTCTGTTTCCGGTTATATTTATTTTGAAATTCAGTTCCTGACGGACGCCAAAAAATCCCGAGATTATGGAATTAAACCAATAAATAAAAGCAAGGATAATTGTGTGTTATTGGTGAGTAAATAACAGTGTGTTATTTTGAAAAGAATAACAAATTAGAAGGAAAAAAAGATTTAAAAAATACAGATTTCAGTATCCTGAGGCTCTGAGCCCCATTTGCTTGATATTGAGTAAGAACATGTTTTTATGAACCACACAGCTTCCGGTCTTCCACTACCCGACCAGAGAAAAAGACGTGCTGCAGCCTGCAGGCACGAAACACATTACCAGTAGAAATACATTGCTTTTAAAATCGTGCTGTGCAACACGAAAAAAAGGGGCAAATCGTGTTGGTGAACACGAATCAATAGATTAAAAATCGTATTGGTTAACACGAAATGCTATGAGACTGGGTTGCATGCAGAGTGCAGCAGAGCTCTGCAGTCTGACATGGCTCCCTACAGGAGGGGAGTATTTACCATCTGTCTCTAAAACCAGAGTTGGCCATCTCTGTTGCGTGTTACATAGTGATGCCATTATGATACAAAAGTGAACAAAGGAGTCCAATGGAGGCGTTTCAGGGAGGGGGGAGTGTGTGGGAGAGAAACTCCCTCTGGAGGGAACACAGGGATTTCATTCTTTACAGACCATTTACATGCACAACAACGTATAGAACACACAACAGGGAAGGGAAAACTCCCAAAAATAAAACTTGAAGTCTTCTGATAGTAGGTAGTAGGTCTAGTGTGAAGCCTGAATATCACATCTGCTATGTATACCCTGTTAAGCCCCAAGTTCCCCGCCGGCGGGTACTTTTTTTTTTTTTTACGACAGTGTCTCAGGGGATCTTAATATTTAAGAACCTATTAATGTGTTATACCAGATTAACGGGAATAATCTCAGCTAACTGAAGATACAAACCATCTTTACCAAAACAAAACACAAGTCTCATAAGAAGCATCTAAATGACCCCTGAGCGAAAAATGCTAACGCACTTTGGCACAGAACTCAAGATAAAAGTACCCTTATTACTTATCGTAGCTGCACATACAAGATATCCGATTAAAGCTGAGGTTCCACTGATTATTTAGGTATATAGTATCATCACTGAGTGATCCGAACTCTTGACAGGGGAAGCAAACTCAGACATCACAACACGTACCTTTACGGAGCTTTTACGGGAGATCGTCTCACCGTAGCTGTCAATCTGATCAAAAGACGTGTTCAATGGCATTAAAACGAGAAAAAACGCAGCTGAATCGGTTAATCCATAGGTTGATAATGTTTCTGGGTAATAATTTTTTTAATTTATAATCCATAATTCAATTTGTATGTAAACATCGGAGATTAAAATTTAGCTGCTAATGGTAGCCACCAGAGTTATCGCAGCTTCCGGTCTTGGCTATGCGGCAGTCTCACACACACACATTACCAAATAAGGAGTATGTGGGAGTTCCCCTCGATTCCATTGGCTCTGACGGTTAGAAAGAGATGTCAATCAGCACAATCGAGCAAGGGCGGCCAGAGATAGGTCAAATCCACCCAAATGACCTCAGAAGTGTTGTTTTTTTGCTAAATCTCTCTAAAAAGGTCACATTTCACTTGTTTTGCATCAATCTGGATACAGGGTACTTATTATATGTTGTAGTTTGGATTCCTAAAGCTTTTAGTCTACCATCCCATCATTCAAGGGTGGTTTTCACTATAAGTAATTTTTTTTTGGACGGACACAATAATTTACATTTTTTTACTGTGTTCAATCTGAATTTACTTTAAAATAAAAACATCTATATTGATGCTGACACTTCTACATCCAACTCACAGGTGTAACCTTGCTTTGAGAAAAAAGATTATTAATTTAACCCTTTTAGAAGGGAAGATATGGTCATTTGTTCTGGGAATGTCATTTTCGAACCTGAGACCTGAAAAACAGGCTCGGGGCTTAAGAAGTTTTAAGCACAATACAATAAACAAGTTGTCCCTTTGGAGCTTCTTTGGAAATCAGCACGAGGTGTATCATCTCTCTCAGTTTAATTATAAGCAGGTCCATGATTTCGCAACAATGGACTTTTGTAAGTTAGGAAAATGTCATCATGATTGTGCTGTAACATTTGTAAGAAAATCATGTTTCATCCTGGACTTTTGGGGGAGTTGCATGCTCAAAACTACAATCAAATTGTATTTGAAGAGTGATTATGTGTAAGGCAAGGCAAGGCAATTTAATGGCTAGTAATTCATTTTTTAGGAGGTTTTGGGAAATTGGACCTCATGACCAGTATTTTCAAACTTGGCTATTCATAGATCAATCTGAAATGCATTGGTGTGTTGCAGCCTCGATGCCAAGTGCATCTTCAGATAGCACTCGAAGGGACAACTGCCAAAACCAACTCTGTAAGTGAAAAAGTATTTGTATTTCAACCCGGTGACTCAGATCTGCTCCAAAATTCTTTCTTGGCCGATGCTACACCCCTCCACCGTGTTTCATGGAAATGTAACCAATAGTTTTTTTCCTGTGATTATGGTGACTGATCAACAAATCTCATCATTTTTTTATAATAACAAACACCTTATCCTATATGTGCCATCTTTGGATTCTGTGCATGTTCTCTATTCTCTTCTTCCTTCCTTTTTTAGGAATGATGAAAGTCAGCATGTGATGTCCACAGGGAGCCTCTGTTCTATATCGTATAAGGCTTCGGCCTCTAAGGCTATCGCTATTGGGTAATCCCCACTGCATGTGTGCAGCATTGACAGACTTATTCCACGCCCACCTATGACGTGGGCCCCACCTGCAGGCTCACTTCCGTATAAATAGGAAGTAGGCCCTACAATACACTCCTACTTTTCTTCAGCACTCCGTTGCAGAAGCATTGACAGGCAAAACAAGTTATTTTAAAAGCTACTTACTGAAAAGCAAACATTCCTCCTAAAAAGCTTTGTTTTTCTGGTAAGATGGAAACTGGGCAGGAAAGTCAAGGCTGTGTCAGGGATTGCCTCGTATGCGGGTCGGGCTACATTATGAGCTTTGACAGGCACTCACAGTGTGAGTCCTGCCTGGGAATAGAGCATGCGAACGCTGCTCTCACTCCCGGGGTAGCATGCTCGCATTGTGCCCGTCTCCCGCTGGCCCTCAGACAGCAGAGAGCGGACGCTCTCGCTGCTGCAGCTGCCGAGGACGATTGGCCCGTCCAGGAGGAGTACTCCGGGGACAAAGCCCTTGACTTCCTGGATCCGAATGGCGGGCACGAGTCGGACGACTACGTCCCCTCCATTCAGAGATCACCGGGTGATTCCCCCATTATCTCTCCCCTCCGGACGGAGGAGACAGGTAGGGGACCCGGTGTAGGTCCGGTGTATGATCCCGTGATCCCTATCTCCACCACCACAGCGTTGCCGTCGATTGGCGGGATTCTCCTGGAACTTCCGGAGATTATATCTAAGGCGGCCGCCTGGAGAAATCTCCCCGTTCCTCTAGCTCAGGATAGCTTGCCTCCGGATGATATGTCTGGGGTGTTCTCCCGGGTACACAGGGTCAGGAGTAACCTGGTCTGGCCACGCTTCCCGGCCATAAGGAAGTACCAGGATGGGGCGGTGGTGGACCCTGGAGCAATGAGGGCTCCGATAGGGACATACCTGCCTCTCACGAGAGTGGTGGGATTCACGGATGTAGGTTTCCCGACCGTGCCACCTCTCGAGCCGAACCTCACGGCGTTCTTTGGGGCTAGGCAGGCCATCACGGTTACCGGACGGCAACCCATGCTGGCTGCCACCAAAGACAGGTTTGTCGCCCGACAGACGGACCGAATGCACCAGTGTGCGTTTCAGGTGTCAGCGGCGGAGAACAATATAGCGTTGCTGTCAAACTCCATGGTGGAAATGTCCGAGCGGTCAAA
This sequence comes from Pseudochaenichthys georgianus, assembly GCF_902827115.2. NCBI lineage: Eukaryota > Metazoa > Chordata > Actinopteri > Perciformes > Channichthyidae > Pseudochaenichthys > Pseudochaenichthys georgianus. Next base: position 37,912,921 of record NC_047506.1, read on the forward strand.
AACCATGTCCTCAGTGGAGGCTGAGGGTATCTCTGGCTACAGCAGGGGAATATACTGGAGGGTGCAGGAAAGGATCTGCTGGAGGCTCCAATCAGTCCGGACGGACTATTTGGACCACAGTTCCACACCATGGTGGAGACTATGAAGTCTGCGGCAGAACAGGCAGACGACATAAAGGTGTCACGCTAGCTGGCTTCAGGACAAACGTCCCCAGCAACAGCAGCGACAGCAACGACAGCACCCGCAGCCCCCGCAACAGTCTCAACGGGGGCAGCGCGGACAGCGGCGAGAACAACAACGGCGTCAGAATCGCCCTTCGGCAGCTGCAGGGGCTCCGTCCCAGGTCTCTGCTCCTCCGCCGCAGAGACAGGATCTGCAGGCGACGAGTCGGAGGGGAAGGAAGAACCCCCGCTCCTGGTCTGCTCCTCCGAGAGAACCTCCGAGGAAGCAGAACCGAAGATGACTCTTTAGGGGGGTTATGTGGGAAGAGAGAATTATTAATAAAAATGATTCAAATCTCAACAGTCTGTCTGTAGCACCTGTGTCTCACATGTCCCCCACACTAGTCAGGCCGGTTGCTATTAATCTATTGATTAAAAGGCAGCAGGATTTGTTGCATAATCCATCTGTTTTTAACCTGTCGGTTAGCAAACAGTGAGGCTCGCTGTATAAGCCTGCGGTATTTAACCAGTCGGTTATAAGATAGCAGGGCTTGGCATTTAAATCGGCCGCTTCTATCCTTTCGGGTAACAAGCAGCGCAGTTTTTCCTCTGTCTCAGTTGTGCCTACACACAGTCGTATTAAGCCTAGCGCGGCTATTACGCACGATGTGAAAAGCACTGCACACACCTCCACGAGTTGGAGCGTAAACCCGCCTCAGGGTCCTGTTTATGAGCCTTCTCCTACCACAGCACAACAAAAACAGGTACGCCCGCTCTCAGAGCGATGCTCAGAGTCGAGGCGGCTATGTTTAATGGACGGATGGATGAGCAGGCTGATCAGCAGAGGGTACTCTCTGCAATTGCCCCCCCCCCCCCCCCCCCCCCCCCCGCAGTTCGAGGGGATTCAGGAAACACTTCTGTCATCCCAGGAACAGTGTCTCCAGTCAGAGCTGCGGAAACTCCTGTTAAAGAGAGCAATTTCCAGGGTTCCTCAAGGGGAACAAAATCGGGGGTTTTACTCCAGTTATTTTCTTATCCCGAAAAAGGCCGGGGGAATGAGACTCATCCTAGATCTGTCAGCATTCAACAGAGTGATACGGAAAAGACCGTTTCACATGCTGACAATCAAACAGGTAATGGAGTGTGTTCACCAGGGAGATTGGTGCACCTCCATAAACCTGAAGGACGCTTACTTCCACATAACCATCATCCCAAAACACAGGAAATTCCTGCGTTTTTCATTCCAGGGAATAGCGTACCAGTTCAATTCCCTGGCTCCACACACTTTTTCAAAGTGTGTGGAGCCAGGGAATATCCAAACGGCGCTGGAGCCGCTACGCAGAGGAGGGATGAGAGTGTTATTTTATCTGGACGACCTGCTGTTGCTGGCTCGCTCCAGAGAGGAAGCTGATTTACAGACGGTACAACTCGTATCTCACCTGTCAAGCCTGGGTTTCATAATCAATTGGGAGAAGAGCTGTCCTCTTCCCTCCCAGATCATCATGTATCTGGGAATGGAATTCAACTCAGCCCGCATGAGAGCACGACTCTCACAGCGGAGAGTGGAGAATCTGACAGCTCTCCTCAAGCGCGTCACACCCGGCAGGGTGGTGACAGCCCTTTCCGTGATGCAGTTGTTGGGCATGATGTCAGCTGGTCACGTGGTGATCCCCCTGGGTCTCCTTTACATGAGGAGAATTCAGAGGTGGTTCATTCGCCTGCGCATCGACCCCGTGCGTCAGAGGAGACGCAGGGTGTGCATTCCGCTATCCGTAGGTTTAGATCTGACCTACTGGAAAAATCCCCACATCCTGTCAGTGGAGGTTCCCCTCGGCAGAGTGATGTCACACACCTCGGTGTTTACAGACGCATCGCTCTCAGGGTGGGGGGGAACATGCATGTCGCAGGCAGTGGGGGGACAGTGGCCGCCTCACATGTCCCTTCATATAAATACGCTGGAATTACTCGCCATATGGAGAGTAATTCAGCACTTCGCCCCGTTGCTGTGGAATCATCATGTATTGATTCGAACAGACAACAAGACGGCGGCAGCCTACATAAATCGTCAGGGAGGTGTACGATCAGCGCAGCTGCTGGACACAGCCAGGCGGCTGTTGTGCTGGGCGCGCACACACATACTCTCGATCAGAGCAGTATATATTCCCGGCGAGCTGAACAGAGGGGCAGACCTCATGTCCAGAGGAGGTTCTCGACAAGGGGACTGGAGCCTCCACCCCGAGCTGGTCTCCCAAGTGTGGAGCAGGTTCTGGAGAGCGGAGGTGGATATGTTCGCTGCACGCGGGAACGCACAATGTGCTCTCTGGATCTCCCTGAGAAGGCAGGATCACTCCCCTCTGAGGGTGGACGCGTTCGCACACAGACCTTGGCCCAGGGTGTTACTGTACGCTTTCCCACCAGTCCCTCTGATCCCTCGGTTCCTCGACCGAGTGCAGGAGGAGCGACTGGTAGCGGTTTTAATAGCCCCGGAACGCACGGGAGCATCCTGGTTTCCCTGCATGCAGCGGATGCTGTCAGGGAGACCGTGGGAAATTCTGTGGCGGAGGGATGCTCTCTCCCAGGTGGAGGGAGCAATCAGCGGTCACCCAGTGTTAGGCCAACGTTTGTGGGCATGGCCCCTGAACGGGAACACTTAGAGGGGCTCGGCCTCTCTCAAGATGTTGTGAGGACTATTCAGGGTCTAGAGCCGCGTCCACCAGGGCGTTATACACAGCCAAATGGACGGCGTTCCAGCGTCGGTGTGTAGGAAAAGGCTTGGACCCCGTTGCGTGTCCCCTGCCTCACGTGCTGTCATTCCTCCAGGAATTTGGCCTATAGCACGATAAAAACATATGCGGCTGTCATCTCGTCATGCCATGTAGGTTTTGGGATCAGCACGGTGTTTACACCCTCTGACAAAACGTTTCCTGCGAGGAGTACAGAGACTCAGACCGGTATCACGCGCTTTAGCGCCTCAATGGGATTTGGCTGTAGTGCTGCACGCACTAAGTAAAGCTCCTTTTGAACCATTAGATCAGGTTCCCCTGAAGTTTCTGTCAGCCAAAGTAGCTCTGCTCCTGGCTCTGACGTCAGCTAAAGGGTGAGTGATTTGTCTGCTCTCTCTGTGGCTCCGTCATGTCTCCAGATCCAAGGAGATGGCAGCTCAGCGGTGTTGCGCGCAAACCCGGCGTTTATGCCGAAGGTGATCACAAACTCGTTCAGATCGAGAGTGATAACGTTGGATGGCTTCTTTCCTCCTCCTCACACATCAGAGGAGGAAGCCACATCTCATCTCCTCTGTCCCGTGCGCGCTGGCATGCTATGTTACACGCACGGCTGCGTTACGCAAATCCCAGCGTCTGTTTGTGCATTTCAGAGAGCACTCATTAGGGCAGCCTCTGTCTGCACAGCGCCTGTCACACTGGCTGGGTGAGGCGGTGTCACAGGCGTATGTTTCCTCTGGGTTGGATCCACCGGAAAACATTAAAGCGCACAGCACCAGGAGAATATCTACTTCTACGGCATTGCACGGAGGAATGACAGTGGAAGACATTTGCACTGCTGCATCTTGGTCTTCACCCTGTTCGTTTATTCGTTTTTATTTGAGGGATGTCTCCCATTCCTCTCTGACACACTCAGTACTGAATAGCCTGCCAGAATGTGTAATGTCTGGTTTTTTTAAATTGCATGCCCTCTCTCCTGCCTGTCGGCACTTAGAGAGCGGCCTTTTGTTCCCCTCTCTTGATCGTTTTTAACAAGTGAGACTCGATCTCTACTTTTTTAAACGACAGGTAGCCCGAGTAAGCCTACCTTCGTTCCCTGATGGAGAAATATTCATTTTTTTAATGCTATATTCCCTGGGAATGTGATGCTCCATTTACGCACGGCGAAATGGACATGGGTTATTAACTGAGTAGGTGTGTTTTGTGCTTCTGGTAACGGACGGAGCCAGTGGGGCGTAGACTACATCCTGCTTCGCCCTTAACCCAATAGCGATAGCCTTAGAGGGCGAAGCCTTATACGATATAGTACTGGGGTTACGTACTGTAACCCAGTTTCTATGAGTATAGGCGCAGCCCTCTAAGGTTCGGGCCCCACTGGTTCCGCGAATAGCTGAAGAAAAGCTGTTGGAGTGGATTGTAGGGCCTAGCTACTTCCTATTTATACGGAAGTGAGCCTGGAGGTGGGGCCCACGTCATAGGTGGGCGTGGAATAAGTCTGTCAGTGCTGCACACGTGCAGTGGGGATTACCCAATAGCGATAGCCTTAGAGGGCTGCTCCTATACTCATATAAACTGGGTTACAGTACGTAACCCCAGGACTGTGGTGTGCATTTTGCGCAGATCTGAGAGTCTGCACGGGCCTCTGAAGTTTCTCAGTCTTTCTCAGAGTAACTGGAGTACAATCTAGCCTGTAGCACACACATATTACATTGGATTATTTATTTGTTAGAAGGCCCTTGACAACAAAAGAAGAACTGTCTTTAAAGTGTATCGCCATTTTAAAATAAAAACTCGTAAAAAGGTAGTTTTTGTTGTATAAATGTTGTACACTAAATTGTCCAATCTTGCACCTCAAAGCAGCCGGATTTTGTATTTTTACTGAATGAGTTTAATATTTTTACTCACTACAGAAAATAACCAACAATTCACACCATCTTTAATAATCGTTCTAAAGTCTTAAATTAAGGAGTTTAACGTTTTTGTAGACAAGACAGGGGCATATGAGCCAAAAATAAAATGTAATATTCATGTTGTTAACCACTGACAGTATTACATTTCTATCTTAATTTGCAGAAACGTTAGAGTAAAAGTTGAACATAACTTGTACACTTTTATGGTTCATACACATGGTAACACATCAGAAGTGTGCAGTTACCATCATTTATAGTATAGCCTCAAGTCTCCAATATGTATCAAAAGGCTGAAAATGCATCATCTGAACACTGGGAGATGTAACTTTTGGCTTGTCAGGTTTCACGCCCTGCACATAATAACCACATGAGATGGTGCAATATGGAATAATGATCAGCTTTTCTCCCTTTCTGTTTTCCAGCAGGGCAGCTGATTGTTAGCTCCGTCTTCATTAGGGCACCTCGGGGTCGGCTGGGACTGAAATGAGACCACGCCGATTTGGCCATCCTCCTCTTCTCTCTGGCACACACACTCATGATTAATTGATCCTGCTAAAGCTTCCTGTCAGCAACTCAGAATATAGTGTGGCTGTTTATAGTAGCTTCCAACTCATATCCCTTACGCTCTCATCCACTCTCAAACTTGCCATGCAATACACGCTCTACTGCGAATGCAAATATTCAAACTAAGCACACTGGACAAATGGAAGGCTATACACAACGATTACATTACCTAATTCTTCATGCATGCAAATACTTTTTGGATGTAGAAGTAGAAGCTTTATTAGAATACTCTTAGGAGCTAAATACTGGGAGGTAATTGTCACAGCAGTGGTACACGTGTTCAATCAGGTCTATTAACTTGTGAGAGAGTAAGACACCATAATGCCCCAGTTAGAATCGGTAAACTTGGATCAGTAGGTTGGCTTCTGTAGATTCTCCATTCTAAGTCCAAAGCCTCATTTGAACAACTATCACCTCCAGGCTAGTATGACAACCTGCTGAAAGACTGGATCATTGTATCTGGAAGTGTGTGTCAGCCACAATATGAACCGTTACAAGTTGATGTTAAAGGGTCCTATTATGCTTTTTGGGGGGTTTCCCTTTCCTGTAGTGTGGTATATAGGGTTTTTTTGTTTACATGTAAATGATCCCAAAGGGCCCTCTAAGGGAGTTTCTCTCCCACACACTCCTTCCCTTGATCTCTCACTTCCTGTCTGCTAATTAGGAAACAACAGCAAATGTTAGTCATGTCATTGTTCTATATAAGATCTTGAAGGAAAGTATATTGTGTGCTTAATTCAAATAGCAGTAACCAGGTGTGTGAGTGCAAGTGCTTTACTTGCTCTATGATTGAGATTCTGATGATACTTTGCATGACTTTTAGTGTAAGTCATCTTTACATTGCTAGAGACAAAAGAAGACTTGTAAAATATATTTGAAACATTTATAAATATGCGTAAATGCATAAATAAATGCATTAAAACCATATTTTGAATATATAAAATGCATTAATAAATGAAAACAATAATTGGAATACTGAATTAAATAATTCAAGAAAAACATTGTAAATCTTCTGTAACTCCTGCATAATAGTTACATAATTTCATATTAATATGTACGTTTTAAAGCTTCAACGGTAGTAAAACGCGATCCAGGTATGAGTGCTTTTCATGCAACTGTTTCTGAGTTTGCCCTGGAGCAGATTTGGTTGAAAGGAAAAACAACATTGGAGCTGAACACATACTGTTTAAATGTCTTTCATCCTTTTGATTCTCCTGGAAACAGCAAAGGTTGCTATAGTGTTGCCAAGGAAACTCAGGATATGTCTGTTATTGGCTCAGCTGTATCCAGGCAGCCTGCATTAGCACAGACACACACACAAGACATTATGATGCCCTCCCTCCTACTCCTACACTGTGCATCGGCTCTGGGGCTGCAGCAAAACCCACTACATTCAATCTCTGCATCAAAACCTGTACATGTGGAAGAAGAAGTAGCAAACAACAGACACACCTTGTTTTCACAGTTCTGTAATTACAGTGTTATAGACGGATAATATCTCGAATTTCCTAATTAAAATGGTTTATGTTAATCTGAAGTTTTGCCTGATTCAGATTAGTTTCTATATTCGAAAACAAAAACAGTGATTTTCAAAAAACAAATGTGTTTACTAAAACATGCATTAAACTATTCTCATAATCATATTTTAACTTAATCATGATCGGAATTGTGTATTGTCATGAGATTCATGTTAAAAGCATGATGTGCACAAATGTGTGCTCTGTGGTAGTATATGAAAATGATGGGTGCCCTAGTCACATCTGTAGTAGTAGTAGTGGTACTGGTAGTGGTAGTGGTAGTGGTAATGGTAGTAGTTGTAGTAGTAGTAGTATTTGTAGTAGTAGTAGCATTAGTAGTAGTGGAAGTAGTAGTAGTGGAAGTAGTAGTAGTAGTAGTAGTAGTAGTAGTGGTAGTATTAGTGGTAGTGGTAGTGGTAGTAGTAGTAGTAGTAGTAGTAGTAGTAGTAGTTTCTGTAGTAGTAGCATTAGTAGTAGTAGTAGTAGTAGTAGTAGTAGTGGTAGTGGTAGTAGTAGTGGTAGTGGTAGTAGTAGTAGTAGTTGTAGTAGTGGTAGTGGTAGTAGTAGTAGTTGTAGTAGTAGTAGTAGTAGTAGTAGTAGTGTTAGTAGTAGTGGAAGTA